>NW_022605580.1:115752-127051 GCF_008692095.1 Etheostoma spectabile | reverse complement strand
AACCCAAAGGTACGCCCTTGGTCATCACGACTTCCAGATCGTGTACAATAACACTATTGGACAAAAGTCATATTTTGTGTATTTAACAAAAGGAATCCATTGAAAACCTCCAGTTTTCTAAATGATGGAGGAGCTTTACCTGCTATGTGCTTTCACGTTATAAAATCCCACATTTGCAGCAGGAGCAAATTAGTAGAATGGAAACACAAGGTGAATTTAGCATATTTACGTGATGATGTGTGACTAATTGTGGCAGGATGTGTTGGGCCTCTTGGGTAAATTTTGTTTTTTGTTTTCTCAAAAGCAGAAACGGAGAGCAGAAGACAGACTGACTGTGTGGAGAGACACTGGATCTTATTTTTCTGGTGTTTCTGAAAGAAAACAACAACTTTCATTTGTACTGGGTCACAACAAGCTGTTGCATCAGTTTGCTCATCTGCGTGTGTGTGTGTGTGTGTGTTGTGTGTATATCAATAAGAAAAGACAAACTGTCCCAGTATTACATGTTCTCTTTTTAAAAAGGGGCTGTGAAATAAATCCACGCAGGGGGAAATATCCTGTTTTTGGCATCATGCAGTGTAACACACACACACACACACACACACACACACACACACACACACACACACACACACACACACACACACAGTTTTTCCTCAGCAACCTCTGAGTCTAAAGCTCTTTTCATGGTGGTGAAGTTGAGAGCGGCAGGGTGGAGGTTTGGTTCATCCTCCCGTGGAATTGGATTATTTCTGGATGAAGAGACACCCCCCCCCCCCCCTCTCCCCGCAGAGACGGACACATGCAGTTCATCATGCAGAACCCCCCCCCACCCCACACACACACACACACACACACACACACCCGCTGGTGTCGGTGTGCAGGAGGGAAGATACCAGCGTTGTTCTCGTCTCTTTCAACAACAGCAGGTTTTAAATGTCCCAGTAGTGGAAACATACATTTCACTGTGTTATTGCCTTGTGTTCCAGCATTTACACAGATCCAGAATCCTACAACACATCTAGCCAGTGACAAAGTGCAGGCTTGCTGGAAAAGCTTAAACACGATACAGGGTTTTCTGTCCCTACTACTTTACAATTGTCTAAAACGCAAAGAGGAACGTGTTTAAAAGCCTTTTTTGTCAATAAAATGTTAACACAATAGTATTTAACCATTCATTTTTTGAGTTTCCCTTGCAGTCTTAAAGAAATCGCCACTGGTGTGTGTATTCGTGTGTGTATGCGTGTATGTAGGCAAGTGTATGCATGCATGTAACACACTGTATGTATGCATGTACTGCATGGAGAAGGTTATCTAGATAAATATACTGTATGTATCTATGGTATCTGGGTTAGTATATGTAGAAAGTTATCTTGGTAAGTGTATGTAGAACATTAGCTGGGTAAATATACTGTATGTATCTATGTTATCAGGGTAAATATATGTATCTATGGTATCTAGGTAAGACTATGTAGAAAGTTATTTGGGTAAATATACTGTATGTATTATGTTATCTGGGTAAGTGTATATGATCTTTGGTTTTTGATTTCTTTGGTTTTTGGTATATGTTCTATAGTTTATTTTTGCTTTTTAGTTTAATTTGTATTATGGGTTGACATAAGCTGAAGTTTCCGACCCTACCTTTTGGTACAACCAGTAAACACATTCATTCATTCAACCTGAACAAGTGGAACATTGTGGATATACTATAGTGCTGCATACACATTGTATATACATTTCAGATTCAGTTCCAATACTACATATATATATTTTAAATCTATTCCAGGAATACCTGGTGACGCCACTGTTTTTAACTTAACATTTCTATTAACCAAGTTTCCTAAGTTAAGACCACTGTCATGTGCATGACTGAAATACTCTCGACGAAGGTCCAGAGCGATCAAAATGCGGGATTTCCCTTTTCTTCAAGTCTAAATAACAATAATAATAAAATGTTGTTATAATAACTATTATGAGGCTGTTGAGGCCCCCTTTGTTAGTGACACTGGAATTACACCAATGTCTGCGTCCTGAATGGCAGGAAACCTCCCCACAGTGGAAAGATAAATTGGCACAACCCTCCAGGAACATTCCTCCTGATGTGTATTCACAGCATGTCGGGGTGAAATAACTACAACAAATGGAAAATGCCACTGTGCAGCTCCCAGCCGCGGCTGGAAATGATCCTAACAAATGTCAGCATCAGCTAACCTTCACACGGGGGGGAAACCGCCATCGGATCAATTACACCTGCCGGCCCGCCGACCTTTTCCCATCATTTGTTTAAAAGGTGAATGCCATTTTAGTAGCCCTAATTGCTCCCCTTTAGCCGGGTGTCGTTAACAAGAACATCCTCTTCATATCCTTTGTGCTGCAACTTGAAGCAACAGGTGGCGTTTGATAGCAAAGAAGCGACCTTTGGCTCCGGGTGATCGTAGCTCTCAGTCAGACATGCTTCAAGCAGCCGAGCAGAAGACTACACGCTTTCACAATAACAGTTAGTTCCATTAAAATGATGGCTAAATGCACATGGAAAACTATTTTTGGAAATAACTGGATATCAATTAGACAAATACTGCTATTGGCTTATGATTAGAAAATGCTAGTTTTGCATAAAAAGATCTCTGCAGAATGGCCTCAGGACCATATTTGCACCCCTCAAAACTGAACGCTACATAACGTATGTGATGAAGATAACTGTTTACACAATAGCCACAGTAACGTGAGATATTTAAACTAGCTGGATACATCATTGGCTCTTTCCAGTGTATCGCCTGGTGTACTTTGGCAACCAGAACACGTAAAATACGGACGTTTGGACAGTGGCTGTCTGCGTCTGATGCTATGGAAAAGGTGTCCTACCCAAAGTTGGTATATGCAGCATTTAAAGTGGTTGGGGTACAGCTACCTCAGCTAAAACATATATATGATAAACGGGTCAGGGGGGACAGGGGGGTCAGGGGGGAGGCTAACCAGGTTTTAAACTGCCATGATCATCCACTCTTTGGAGAATTAAGTCTGCTCCCCTCAGGTTGCTGTTTTAGGCTACCTATGTTAAGAACTAGACATGTCTTTTAGACCTGTGGCTGTTAGGGACCTGAATTCATTGGAGTGACACCTGATGAAATCTTATATAGTGTATGCTTACGTATGAATTTCTTCCTGTCATTGTTACTTATGACATACTGACCTGTGGACTGTCAGATCGGATCCTGGCATTGGTTTTGCAGGAAAGATTGTCTCCATTGATGTGTTGATGTGTGTCCTGTGTGTTGTGTTTATAATGTTGTTGGCATCTTGTGTGGTTTGTGTCTGTTTTTTAGATATCTTTCTGCACACTAAATTTCCTTTTTAAGGATAAATAAAGTTGAACTTGAACATTGGAATGAGTTGAAAGCCCCTTGCGTCTGACTGAGACGCTAAAGGAGACATTAATGCCAAAAGGCCCCGGAAAATGTCTTGGCGGGGACCTTTGTTGAATGTCACTCTCACACCCAAACTTTCTCCCCTCGTTTCCTGTCCCCTCCCACACTGTCTCTATTGAAGGCTCAGAAACACTTGCATGGTGATGGTTGCATCGTCTTTTTTGTGTCTTTATCCCTTTCAGTCACTGTTTCTGTGTTACTGCGTCCTCTCTTTCAGCAGCAGATGAAGCTCGCTGGAACACGCAGCTCCGCTTGTTTCCAGTGTCATGATGAAATTGGTTGAAAGACAACACGTTTACCCTTGTTTGTCCATCTGTCACGCACAATATCTCACGGACACTGATCGCATTAAGACATTCATTTTTCTTCATTCTCGTGCCGTTATCTTATTCCGTCTCGCCTCCAGATGCTGATACTTCTTTTCACAGATGTCCCAACACACAAATTGACTTAAACTGGAAGCAGGTTGAAATAATTCCCCTCCAGGAACAGGGTTTTTCACTGGTTTCAGAAAATACTTTTGTTTTTAAATTGGACAAATAGACATGTCAGGAGGAAGGACTATCATCCAGTAAGATGCACATTTCTCGCAGCATCAAAGTTGATGCGTCTCATTTTAGTTGCATTCCAACATACACAAATAATCTATATTGTTTCTGTTTAGAGTATGTACATATTAGTGTGTATATATTAGTGTCTATATATTGTCTGGTTGTTTTGTGTGTGTAAGCACATTGTGAGCAACGATGCTCCAAAGAAAAATTCCTTGTATGTGTCCTCATACCTGGCAAATAAAGCTGATTCTGATTCTGATTCTGATTCTGATCTCAAATGACTCGGCCCAGTGGGGGACACCAGCTACAAGTGCAAAACAAGAAGTCAGTGATTGGCCCAGCCAGGGGGGGTGACATGTTTACTGCTGCCTGGTTTTTACTTCTACTGTACTCTTCTCCTCAAGCATCACTACTGCAGCTCTTCCAGCTTCGCCACAATATCTCCAGAATGGAAATAATTCATGTGTTGTGGCATTAAATGTTGATGCCCACAGATTCCTTTTGCATTGATGATGATACAGTATGATGATACAGTTTGTAGGCTGCTGATGGAGAGGAGGGGGGTGTCTTGCTTTGCACATAAAAGGCAGAAACTTCAGGCATGTCATTCCCCGTCTTTCTCCCCACCTTCCTGTCTTCGTCCGTACTGTCCAATGAAGTTTGATCAAAATAACAATGGCGGGCGTGATAGACAGATTGTTCATCCAATCATCTGCCAGGTCTTGCTTTGAAAAAGGTTTCAAACGACTGCTTCTCAGATGGTTCTGTGTTAACTCATCATCTGGCGACACAGTTTAGAAACTTCCCATCTGCATTTTTAATAAAAGGTCATTTTCTGGAGGACTATGTGTGAAAGCACAGAGCAGAAAGTAACTGGGTCTTACGCTTAAAAAGGGGGAGTGTGAACCGAAAGAGCAGACAGACATTTTTAAGTATTTTGAAAGAAAGGAGAAGAGAAATAAGTTTAGTTTTTTTGAGGAATCTGCAGAACTTTCCTCGTCGCCATGCTTGTTGATGTCATTGGCACACATGTTCACAAAATCACCGGTTTCCATGATGTATGGCTTTGCTCAGTGTTACAACTGTACCACATGCATTAATATTCCTATTGTTACATGTAGGGCTGGCGATATGGTGAACATCAAACATAACGACATTTTTGGCCAAATACCCCGATATCGGTACTGCAACGACATCGTAGTGCTGACTATTGGTGCTTTCACAAAATATGTACACAATGGGATTTTTAATAAACAATCATCAATAATGTGGATGTAATGACTAAGTGGGTAAAGGTTAATAACAGTCTATTAAGTTCAGAAAATGACATCACTTTACTTTAATGCAGCCTTTAAATTCAAGAAAAGACAACACTTATGCCATATTACAAGAACCAAAATCTAAGACCATATCTAGTCTCATATCACAATATCAATATAATATTAATATATAACCCAGATCCCGTTACAGGTGACCCCCTACCCCCTATAGCTCCCCAATAGCTTCCAATATTTTTTCTTAAGATTATTTTCGGGCTTTTCCGCCCTTAATTTTTGACTGAACACTTACATGAGAGAGGGGAAGACATGCAGGAAATCATCACAGGTCGGAGACAAACCCTGGACCTCTGCATCGAGGAATAAATCTCTCAGTACATGTGCGCCTGCTCTACCTCTGAACCAACCCGGCCACAGCCCCCTATATTTAGCCTGCTAGATGTCGAGGGTGTGTCTGCTTGGCGTCAGCGAGCCTCTTGGCCTCGAGTCAACTCCCAAAGAACCCGGCTTCATTTCAAATTAGAACAGTCCGTGGGACGTGACTGATGCTTCACACAAACAGTCAAGATGGCAGATTGAGAAAATGCCCAAAGAGACACAAGGGTGATGTAATAAAACAAAAGGGGAAAGGGAAAGATACAATAGAAAGGAAAGGAAATGGGAAACGAGTAACAAGAATGAAGGAAGTAGGGGGAAAGGAAGTGCAAATGAAAAAATTAAACACAGACGCAAAATGTATGAAACAATCAGGACGGAGGCGTCTATGGCAAGAAGGGCTTGATCTCTGTGACTCGACATGAAAAATCACCCAGGATTCATTGGGACGTCAACAGAGTGTCCCCGAGCCTCAGTGGTGCGGCTGCTGCGTTAACAGGAGATGGATGGAGATGTACAGAGTCCCGGTGTACACAGTCTCATGCTCTTTGCTCTTCACCCCGCCATCCATCATGGCTCCAAACTCATACGCCGCCGCCGCACGCATGCATGTACACACATCCATCGGGGACGCGCTCGGGAAGACTAAAAGCAGGAAATCAGTTATCTTCCACATCAAACGGCTCAGAGATGCGTCTCAGAAGAAGAAAAATGAATAAATAAATGAATATTTAAGGCTCTCGCCCGCCTCCAGACACTGATGAATATCTTTTTGACATCATCTTGACAAGGACATTGAGTTTTATTTAACCCGCTGCGTGCTCGATTATCAAAGTGAACAGTTACTGTGGCTTAAAGGTTATCGGTAACTGCACATAAACATCAAATATTGATAATATTTGGTCACAAATTCAGTGTTTTTTCCCTTTGTTAAAGAGGTCATAGTATGAACATGGTAATATACTGATAAAATAGAACAGGGTAAGATGAATGGCTCTAGTTACTACGATACCCATGAGCCTCAGCTGCTGTTGGTATAGTGAAAGGTGCTCTAAGCGATTTTGGGCGACATTACTTCTTGTCGACGTTCCAGTTGTTTTTAATCAAAACTAAGATTATCTCACCCCTCCCTCCCTCCCTCTTCTTCATCCCGTCCCCTCCCTTCTGTACGTCTCACCAAATATATTAATAAAAACATTCAAGATGCGGGCGCTGCCATCTTATAATTTTGGAGCCAGAGCCTGCGCAGCAATGTATTCATGTCCCGCCCATACACCCGCCCAACCAATCGTGAGTCAATCCCAGCTGTCAATCATAATGTGCAGTTATATAAATATCCTGGACTTTGGACCCAAAATGGCTGCCTTGCCTTGCACTACTCCACTTGCACACATTGCACACTTTTTGTTGTCCTGAAAACACTTGGGAACACATTTCTGCTGCTCTTACATAACCGGCACCACTATGCTACCGCCTGACTTTTGCACATTACATTGACTGTCAACTGTATGCATAATTGCACTTTCTTAACTCAAATTTTGCTGCTTATTTTCCTCATTGTACATATCTTCTTATTTTTACTTTTTATACTGTTTACTTGAATGTTATGTTTGTCTGTGGACCAAATTGGTTAAAATGTCTTGTTGTCACCGTGGGATAGAGGGAAACGCAATTTCGATTTCTTTGTATGTTTTGACATGTGAAGAAATTGACAATAAAGCTGACTTTGACTTTGAGCTATACGCCCATTTCTACAGTATCAAATAACTATTAAAAACCAAACTGAATAGAAATAAAGACTTGAACCAACAGTGTGATTGGAACAACTTAATATGGCAGAAAACATCTTTGGGAAACATTTATTTTTGAATTTTGAGGTGAGTATTATTTCTTTTGGCCCATGCTCCAACTGACGGCCCCCTGATTCTGTCTACAGGTCGGCCAGGTGCTCCAACTGTCGGCCCCCTGATTGTGTCTATAGGTCGGCCAGGTGCTTCAACTGTCGGCCCCCTGATTCTGTCTACAGGTCGGCCAGGTGCTCCAACGGTCGGCCCCCTTATTGTGTCTATATGTTGGCCCCCTGATTGTGTCTACAGGTCGGCCAGGTGCTCCAACGGTCGGCCCCCTTATTGTGTCTATATGTTGGCCCCCTGATTGTGTCTACAGGTCGGCCAGGTGCTCCAACGTCCCCCCCTTATTGTGTCTATATTTTGGCCCCCTGATTGTGTCTACGGTCGGCCAGTTGCTCCAACGGTCGCCCCCTTATTGTGTCTATATGTCGGCCCCCTGATTGTGTCTATAGGTCGGCCAGTGTCTCCAACTGTCGGCCCCTGATTGTGTCTCTAGGTCGGCCCCCTGATTGTGTCTATATGTCGGAGGCCAGTTTCTCCAATTGACGGCCCCCTGATTGTTCTATATGTCGGCCAGGTGTCCAACGGTCGCCCCCTGATGTGTCTAAGGTGGCCAGGTGCTTCACTGCGGCCCTCTGTTGTGTCTATAGTCGGCCATGGTCTTCAACTGTGGCCCCCTGATTCTGTCTACAGGTCGCCCCTGCTTGTGTTCTATAGGTCGGCCAGTGCTCCAACTGTCGGCCCTCCTGTTGTGTCTATATGTTGGCCCCCTGATTGTGTCTACAGTCGGCCAGGTGCTCCAACGTCGCCCCCTATTGTGTCTATATGTTGGCCCCCTGATTGTGTCTACAGGTCGGCCAGGTGCTCCAACGGTCGGCCCCCTTATTGTGTCTATATGTTGGCCCCCTGATTGTGTCTACAGGTCGGCCAGGTGCTCCAACGGTCGGCCCCCTTATTGTGTCTATATGTTGGCCCCCTGATTGTGTCTACGGTCGCCAGGTGCTCCAACGGTCGCCCCTTATTGTTTCTATATGTTGCCCCCTGATTGTGTCTACAGGTCGCCAGGTGCTCCAACGGTCGGCCCCTTATTGTGTCTATATGTTGGCCCCTGATTGTGTCTACGTCGGCCATGCTCCAACGTCGGCCCCCTTATTGTGTCTATATGTCGGCCCCCTGATTGTGTCTATAGGTCGGCCAGGTGCTCCAACTGTCGGCCCCCTGATTGTGTCTATAGGTCGGCCCCCTGATTGTGTCTATAGGTCGGCCAGGTGCTCCAACTGACGGCCCCCTGATTGTGTCTATATGTCGGCCCCCTGGTTGTGTCTATAGGTCGGCCAGGTGCTCCAACTGTCGGTCCCCTGATTGTGTCTATAGGTCGGCCAGGTGCTCCAACTGACGGCCCCCTGATTGTGTCTATATGTCGGCCCCCTGGTTGTGTCTATAGGTCGGCCAGGTGCTCCAACGGTCGGCCCCCTTATTGTGTCTATATGTTGGCCCCCTGATTGTGTCTACAGGTCGGCCAGGTGCTCCAACGGTCGGCCCCTTATTGTGTCTATATGTTGGCCCCCTGATTGTGTCTACAGGTCGGCCAGGTGCTCCAACGGTCGGCCCCCTTATTGTGTCTATATGTTGGCCCCCTGATTGTGTCTACAGGTCGGCCAGGTGCTCCAACGGTCGGCCCCCTTATTGTGTCTATATGTTGGCCCCCTGATTGTGTCTACAGGTCGGCCAGGTGCTCCAACGGTCGGCCCCCTTAGTTGTCTATAGTCGGCCCCCGATTGTGTCTACAGGTCGCCATGCTCCAACTGTCGGCCCCCTGATTGTGTCTATAGGTCGGCCCCCTGATTGTGTCTATAGGTCGGCCAGGTGCTCCAACTGACGGCCCCCTGATTGTGTCTGTAGGTCGGCCAGGTGCTCCAACTGACGGCCCCCTGATTGTGTCTATATGTCGGCCCCCTGGTTGTGTCTATAGGTCGGCCAGGTGCTCCAACTGTCGGTCCCCTGATGCGTTTGCAGTCTGTCTGTAGATACCGGAAAGCTGGCTGCCTCATACAGCATCAACCACTTCACTACTGCTAAGTCCGGCAACTTCTACATTCCCAGTTTGTAGGCTTGAAATCAAATCAGCCAGACTGAACGATGTGTCTGTATGTGTGTGTGTGTGTGTGTGTGTGTGTGTGTGTGTGTGTTAGTTAAAGGAGTTGTGCTGCGCGGTTTGAAATGTCAGGGCTCGATTGATTTCTTCCCCCTCTGATTAATTCATTTTACGCTCTAATGTTCTGCATAGAAAATTGTTGAATGGCAGTGAGATTAAAACCACAAACAGCGCTTTTCATAATGTGACAGGTGATTGGCAGGCGGCAGACTCCTGCATGATTGCATCATCAGGAGGATTTTTTTTTGTTCTCCCCATAGGGGAATTAAACACACCATCAGCCCTTTTTTACATCCATGTGGCCTCGCTCAAACACAGCTGCTCCGCCTGTCAGCTCACTTAGCAACTCTCTCCCACTGTTTGACTACATGAAAACGGACTGCGACGACATGCTGACTGTTGTCTAAATAGCTTAAAGTCATCCGACTCAAAGAACAGATACACTTCCATTTCAGTGAATGTCTGAATCTCCAACCACCGAGAGCTGAGAGTCAATAAATCTTCCAACTCTTTCATGTATCTCAACCGCTTCAGACCTTCATATTCCCCCTAATGATCTTCCCACTATAGCCTCAGCTGTGTGCTCATTATCATTAGCATGCTAACCATGGATGTATAATAAATTGGGGACAGAGCGTTCAGACTCTACAACACCTGCACTACCTGATAATGTTGTAGTTTTTTTCTCCCATCTACACCACACACTTTCTGTTTATCTTTATTATTTTCTTACAAGTACTTACTTTTCAATATGTATGGTCACAGGTTAATGTAATTTATAATATGCTACCAACTCTTGCTTTATTACTCTAATTACACAGTCAATTTATTTCATGGCAACCTCACTTTAAAAAACCTTTATTTGACGCCATTTTGCTTACTCAGTCTACCATATAATCATTGTCTGTTGTTTGCCTGGATTTCTCGTGTGTTTACTTGTTTGTGTGTTTTTGTTTGTTTTTTGCTGTTATTGAAGAAAATGCTGCTGCTGTAATAAGGAAATTCCCCCGTTGTGGGATGAATAAAGTAAAATCTAATCTAATCTAATCATTCCTATGAGAGCTGCTCAGATGAAGCCTTCATGGAGCCAAAACTGACCCGGTTTATCGGACTCACCCGGCCGATCCAGCTGTTTCCAGTTTGGGGTTTTTACTGACTTTGATGGCTCTTTGTCCATGCTACGCCCTTCCACCTCTTTGATGGAAGTAAAAATGGGAACTCTGACTCTGTTTTCCTCCTATAAACACAACAGAGCTGTTATTCCTCTAAGAAAAAAAAAAACTAGTTTGCCCATTAAACAGACATCCTCAAAGCTATATACATACAGTATAAGTTCTAAAAACAGGGCTTTCAAGAGGGAAAGAGTTTGCCGTTCCTGTTTGCCAAATCAACAAACTGTTAATACACGACCATATGGAAGCCTTGTGACAGATTTCTGTCTAAAATGCCCAAAAAATGTAAATAAAGTAAGTCATAACAGGGTGTTAATTAGTTCCATCTTTTTTACTTAACCCTCCTGTTGTCCTCGGGTTCAAATCTGACCCCTTTAAAAAATGTGTCTATATCTGAAATATGAGTTTCTTTTTAACCAAATTACCACAAAAAATGAATTGGATTCCTTCCAACGCTCTTTATGAATACAGCTGATCACTTTCATTCCTCT
>NW_022605580.1:114791-115742 GCF_008692095.1 Etheostoma spectabile | reverse complement strand
ATTAGTCAAAATAATTCATAATTTCTGCCTTTTTTTAACTCAAATATTGGGTCTAATTCTATATAAATGAGGGTTTTTGACCATGAATTCCAAAAAGTAGTAAAACTAGTAAGGTGGTGGTAGTGGAAACTATAAAAAGGTCTGAAACAGGGACAAAAATGTTAATTTTTGTGTCTGTTTTTTGACCTGGGAGGACAACACAAGGGTTAATGTGTATGGATTGTACCTTTCGAAAACACTGAAAAACTGTTATGGTTGCGGAAGGAGGACCCAAATGCGGAACAGGTGAGAGCTCAAACAACGCTTTAACAACACAAAACAAAGTCCAACGAACCAGGTATCCAACAGAAAGCACAAAATGTTCAAAAATTCCAAAAAACTGCAAAAGGTCCAGGGAAAGAGAGGCACAGAAACTGGGGAAAAAGGCAGGGAAGACGTCCAGGGAACAGGAATAACACCGGGAACACTGCGACAAGGGGACAAACAGACAAGGGAACAAACAGACAAGGGGACAAACAGACAAGGGGACAAACAGACAAGGGAACAAACAGACAAGGGGACAAACAGACAAGGGAACAAACAGACAGGCGGACGAACGAGAATGATCTGACAAAGGGAACACGGGCTAAATACAAGAGGTAACGGGGAACAGGTGAGACGTCAGGTGAGTCACATTAGGGCGGGGAGGGACAATCAGACAGACACGAAGCAAAGCAGGACAAGACTAGACAAGACGGGAAACTACACTATCAAAATAAAACAGGAAGCAGAACAAATAGACACACAGGGGAACACGAGACAGGACCAACAACACAAGACCACATGGGAAAAACAACCCCAAACTAAACCCCCAAACCACAACAGAAAACGTAATGACCCTCTTCTGACTCATAAGAATCTGGGATCTGAATAGATAGATAGATAGATGGATAGATAGATAGATAGATAGAT
>NW_022605580.1:105723-114781 GCF_008692095.1 Etheostoma spectabile | reverse complement strand
AGATAGATATTTATTTATTGATCCCAAAAAATGGGAAATTACAGTGTAACAGCAGCACAAAAAAATAGATATATACATACATACAATATACATTAAATAATAATAATAATAAAAGAATAAAATATAAGAATATAAGAACAAATGTTTAAATATATACAAGATGGGAAAACAAAATGTGTTTTTGTCGCTTTTTCTGATTCATTTGTCACTTTTTCCAGCTTTTGGTGCTTACATTTTTTTTAAACCTGAGCTGGTTTAATGATAGATTTCACACTTATTCTTGGAATTCATGGTCAACAAACCTCATTTATATCAAATTGTACATACATTTTTTGTTAAAAAGGCAGAAATTATGAATTATTTTGACTACTAGTTGAGATCAGAGGACGTTGAGTGGATCTCAGATGGGTAGATGTCAAAGTTTAGTCCGGATACTGGTTTGGAAACCATTAAAAAAAAAGAATTCAAATGCTAGAAGATTAAATAAAACACTCAGAAAATTCCATGAAGATCATCATTAATGTCACCTGAAGAACATATGTAATCATCCATGTTATTTTTTGACAATTTGGTTGAAAGAAATCCATATTTCTGATATGAAACACTTTGAAACGGGTCAGTTTGACCCGAGGACGACACGAGGGTTACGTAATATGCTAAATGTGTGCTAAAATGTAAATGTTGCCCTCATTGCAATATTGTGGTGTCTAGAAGTCTCAATACGGAGCCGAGATACTGCAGGTCTTCCATGTGGTGTGTGTCTGAGAGCCCTGATTCGTCTGAGAAGCATAACCAGACTCAGTGGAAGAAGTCAATATAGTGAACTCATTGAAGCTGACTGTGTACAGGAGTGGAGCGGAGAATCAGACAGGTCCAACTGTCGCAGCTCCATCCATCATCGCTCAACTGTTTTCCTCCAGCGTGGAAGTTAAAACAATACAAAAAAAAAAAAGAAAAGTTGATTGATGATCTGATTTATGAATGACTAAACCAGCCGAGGCGTTTGTGTGCCTGCGAGCGATTTACAATTTCAGGAAAATCAGCTGTAAATTCTGCTTCGACGAAAAAAAAAAAAAAAAAAAAAAAAAAAAAAGCAATCACTCCGCAAAACACACTCTCTCTTATTCCCTCTGTCACACCCAGCATACTTTGCTGAAACATGAAATATTCAGAGCCGGGGCTACAATTGGGGGGGGGATGCGATAGGGTGATAATAATAACCTGTGCACTTTGTAAACATTCGCCCGCGTACGACGCCACTTCCACAGCCACGCGGCTGCCGGTGTAATTCCTTATTTATCAGTTTGAATAAGAACGCGATAATACGGCCCGACCGCAGCCGTCTTCGGGAGGTTTAATCATTCATGGTGGAAAAATTGCTCCTTTATGTGCAATAAATATTGATTCATGCCTCATGCATGTGTGGATGTGGCGCAGCTCGCCAGGTCCCTCCTCATTGTCCATACATTACCGCTTTGTTCGCCTCTCCATCTCTCTCTCTGTCGGCGGGAGATTTCATCATCATTTGTGCTTTCTCAGGATTGCCCTTGTCATATTTACGGTGTCTCTCCCACAATCCTTCACTTCGCTTTGAGATGGCAGAAATCTCAGCACACGGGGAGGCAGAGCGTCGTGCACACGTTTCTTTTGACCGTTCATTCGTCCAAATCTCTTCTTGCTACGCAGGCACACTGAAGACCCACATGATCCATCTCATCCAGGATCTTTTAAAGCTTCAGTCCGTAACTTTTTTGAGATTAATGAAAGTCTGTTGCATGCAAGTCGTTGCTAAATGAGTTGCTACAAAGCTAATTAGCTCCACACAACTCTCTCTGGATTTGAAGATAACGACCTCTTCTGAAGAGTCCATCACTACATTACAGTACATTACAGTACATTACAGTGCATTACAGTACATTACAGTACATTACAGTACATTACAGTACATTACATGTCATTTAGCTGACACTTTTATCCAAAGCGACTTACAATTTGCCATATGTTAGAGGTTGCACGCCTGTGGAGCAACCAGGAATTAAAGGTCCCATGGCATGAAAATGTCACTTTATGAGGCTTTGTAACATTAATATGAGCCCCCCCCCCCCCCCCCCCCCCCACTCCCCCCCCACCCCCCCCCCCCCCACCCCACCCACCACCAGGCTGCCTATGTCCCCCCAGTGGCTAGAAATGGTGCTAGGTGTAAACCGAGCCCTGGGAATCCTGCTCTGCCTTTGAGAAAATGAAAGCTCAGATGGACCGATTTTGTAAGACTAAGCAAGTTTTCCTCTTCGGCCCCCTACAGGTTGGAAGTGGAATTGTCCCGTCATGTCCCATTGTGTCCCATTATGTCCCATTAAGTCTCATTGGAACTACAGATCCGCTACCCGGTCAGTCAATCTGGCATAGTGCTTATAGCCTTATAGCTTATAGAGGGCTAATGCAGAAGTGCCGTTCACCCTGTTACGAGTTGATGAACGATTTTGGATATTTTAAGTAACAAAAAGTTCTCTAGTGTTGCTTTAAGGGACACAAGACAGTACAGCTATACAGACTGTACAACAATTAGTCGATTAATAGAGAAAATAATCGTTGGTTGCATGCCCTCAGACCAGCCTACACTACCATGTTAGCAGGTCTCCCATTGGAACGCTTTATGGAAATGTCAGTGTGTTTCCATCACTCAGAAATGAAATGACTTGGAATCAGCGATTTGGAGAGACAACTGGGAAAGGACCTTTAAATAAAGACAGTCTGGCCCCCCCCCCCCCTTCTGCTACGCCCCTGGTTGCAGCCCTGCTCGCTGCAGGCCTAACCTGATCAGTGGATCAGTGTGACAGGGGTAACGGAGGGTCTAAGTAGATCAGTGTGACGGGGGTAATGGAGGGTCTAAGTAGATCAGTGTGACGGAGGTGACGGAGGGTCTAGGAGGTGACGGAGGGTCTAAGCGGGCCATCAAACCATCAGCGTGCTGCAGGCGCAGAGGCTCCAGAGGTGTTGTCCGTTCCCGTCAGCTCTCCTCCCGGGAGACCCGGCCTCCCGTAAAACCCGCTGTCACCTTTATGTGCTTCCTCTGGCATCACGGGGGAGGTTTGTCTTGGACAGCGGGGGAGTGGGGGGGGGGCAGCAAGCCAATGAGCCACAAAGGAAAATGATGGATCCCCGGCTCCAACGGGGGCCGCTGTCACGGGGTCATTAAAGCGAACTCCAAACACTGGCAGCAGGGATGACGAATCACAACCAGGTCCCAGCACGCCACAACTCTCTCTCTCGTTCTCTCTCGCTCTCTCTCACACTCTCTCACACTCTCTCGCTCTCATTCTCTCTCTCACATTCTCTCTCTCTCTCGCTCTCCCAAATCTGTGACTGAACCAACCGCGAGTGTTTTCCTGCCCCACTATGATTAAGCTGTCACCGTAGGGAGGCCAGCTTGTCAGCGGATTGGATCTCCGCTGCAATTTCTTCAGACAAGTCTGCCTTAATTGAGGATTCAGTCCCAGAGCGCTCCTGGTTGGGTTCACCCCTGCAGCTCGTTCCCTCGAGGCTAAACAAACCCGCGATGCTAGGCGGCGATAGCTTTCCACAACAACATCAGGAGCTGGCTCGCGACCAATGCAGCCTGTCAGTCCTGTTCTCTCGCTAAGCAACCATCTGTGAGACGTCCTATTGTTCTGGGAGTGAAGACCAAGGGCGAAAAAGAGAAGAGAAAAGCAGATAAACACGACAGGTATGGATACTTTTTTTTTTAATTTTATTTGCAGCATTTTGGCCTCACTGCTTTCAAAAACTTTCCTGCAGCGTTCTCACTTACTTTTTGGTCCCTTGAGGCCCCCCCACCCCCCGCCTCCTCCCCCCCGCCCGCTGTTCACTTGGCTAAAGCGGAGGCGCCAGCTGATTGGCCAACCAGAACGCTTCAGACAAGCTGGTTCACCTGTACTCTACTCTTGCAGCCCAATTACCCACAAGTCCGTGGGGTCCTTCATTACCCAGAGGCCCAGGGGCTTCTGGTGTGCCAAAGTCCTAATGAGCGAGCAGAAAGACGAGATCCTGCAGCAGCACAGCTTCCAGTACTTCAGCTTTCGGACCGAAAAACTTTGAGACTCGGACCTGCACAGAGCAGCTGTGCAGGTGAAACACGGGGAAATAACACGCGGCACGTTGATTTTTAATTTTCTGATCAGTGTTTCTAACTCAAGCTACTTTCCACTCGCCCTGCAGGCAGAACCGACCCAAATCTAATTATTTCCCTTGAGAATGGGTTTTAATGATAGTGTATTCACTGTTAAGAGTGTTTCTTGTGAAGCCTGAAGACAAAAACCTTCAAATGTGAGGTTTTAAATGAATGAACGAATGATGACTTATGATTAAGTATAACTTCACATCTTGGTTGTATCAGAATTCCTGAGACTTATGAGACTTAAGTGAACTGAGTTCTGAACTTTTCATGTCATTGGGAAATCTCAGGAAGGGTATTTTTTTTTTTTAAATATGTTATTAATGGGTTCCACATCTTTTCCAGTTTCAGATGCATCTTAAGATCAGTCAAGTCCAGTATAATTTTGGACTAGAATAAGGGATTGTTTTGGAAGCTATTCCAGCAGAGATGCACTCAAGTAGAAGTACAGATATTTGAGATAAAAATACTCTGGTATAAGTAGAAGTACTGATTTAACTTTTTTACTCAAGTAAAAGTAACACACAACATGAATTATATATTGTATGGCCAAAGGTTTGAACACACCTTCTCATTCAATGAGTTTCCTTTATCTTCACGACTAATTACACTGTAGATTATCACTGAAGGCATCAGAACTATGAATGAACACATGTGGAATTATGTACTTAACAAAAAAGTGTGAAATTACTGAAAACATGTCCTATATTCTAGTTTCTTCAAAGTACCCCCCCCCCCCCTCCCCCCCCCTTGCTCTGAGTACTGCTTTGCACACTCTTGGTATTCTCTTGATGAGCTTCGAGAGGTCGTCACCTGAAATGGTTTCCCCAACAGTCTTGCAGGAGTTCCCAGAATGCTTTGCACCTGTCGGCCCTTTTGCCTTCACTCTGCGGCCCAGCGCCCCCCAAACCATCTGGACTGGCTTCAGGTCCGGGGACTGTGGAGGCGCAGCACTACATCACTCTCCTTCTTGGTCTCCCCTCCTTGGGGTCCTTGTCCTGTTGAACAATAAATGATGGTCCAACAAAACGCAGACCGGATGGGACGGCATGCCGTACTGGTTCAGTATAGCCTTAATTTGGAATAAATCCCCTCTCTTCTGCTTGTTGCCTCTCCTTATACAGTATATATATATATATATATATATATATATATATATATATATATATATATATATATATATATATATATATACATACACATATATATATACATACACATATATATACACACACAGACACACATGTGTACAGTGCATTGTAAATGTGAAGGAGCGAGCAGCGGAGGTTTTGTTGGGGGGACCAGTGCAGGACTTAAATGCTTCTTGCTATGCTCAGCAGTGGCGATAACGTTTACACAGAACAGATGCATGCTGGGAGAGTTTATCACTGCAGCGATGGCGCCATCTGTGTCGTCTCCCTCCTCACAGGACGCCTTTCGCTATTTATTCGGACTTAAAGAGTTCCAGTGTACAGCGTGTCTGAATGCTTGTTCCCCTCTGCAGCCTCCGCGCTCTCCTTCTTCTTCTCCTTGTTCTTGTTCTTCTTCTTCTTCTTCTTCTTCTTCTTCTTCTTCTTCTTCTTCTTCTCCTTCTTCTTTCGATGGATCTGAAAGCACGCTATTCCAAAACGTTTTCTACCCACAATTAAACTAAACTTTACCCATATTCACACTTCCATCTGTCTCCATTTCCATTTCCATTAGGAATATGCCCAAACAGATCCCCTATTACATAGTCCCATCCCCCATCCCTCCATCCAACCCCTCACCCCCCCAACTATGCAGTAGTTGGAGAAAGAACAGATGAAAGTAATATTAACAGCAGCAATTACAATATTAATATTAGGAGAGGTTGCTACATTTTTTCAAACTCAAACTGAACTATTATTTTAGCACAAACCCAACGGAGTCAATGCTGCGACGTGTGTTTTAACCAATCTACACAGCAGTTACACACGAGAAGAAGCATTTAAAAACATCATAAAAGTAGATAAACCATTTCACCGACCACTGGCGTCTTGGGACTGAACTTGTGCTGGTGCACTCTGGGAAGTGCAGTTCTAGGAGAGCGCATCATTCCTGGGATTCAGCTTAACATTGCCTGAGTATTACATCGTATTACTGATTATTACCCATTTATTACTTTGTAATTACAGGTTATTATCTATATATTACTGCTTTATTACCACACTGTTACCCCACTGTTACCATATTATTACCATGGGGGAATGTAAAGTGCTACCCGACTGTTTTCCACCCACCCTGACGGTACCTCTGCCCCCCCCCCCCCCCACACCCCCGATGTCAGTTAAGTGTCGCTGCCTGGCAGAGGAAGAAAGATCAGCAGCGGGGTGGGGGGGGGTGAATGAATGTTTTTTGGCACGAGGGGGGCCGGTGGGGGGGGGGGGAGTCAATAGTCTTGATTTGACTCGATCAATCCTCTCTGGCGTACACCTCGCTGTAAATAAGCCCCGGACGAATAAAAAAAAGCAGTTTCCTTCGCTGCAGAATGAAAGAAGAAGAAGAAGAAGAAGAAGAAGAAGAAGAAGAAGCTGGAGGGATTGTTGAGGACGCTGATAACTGAGGAGGAGAGAGAGAGAGGACGGGCGAGTGAGGAGAGAGAGCTGCATTCAAAAAGGATCCCGAGCTCCGTCTCGCTCACGTTATCACCGCGGCACAAAGGGCCGAATATATTCCGCGGCTTTTCTGTGGCACAGAGCTGATTAGCGGAAGGTAGCCCCCCCCCACCCCCCCCATTGTGAGGGAAATCACTTCCACGGCTGTTAAGCAAGTGATTTCATATCCTTTTTTTATTTAGATTACACAGCAAGTGCCTAATCAGCTGATCCTTAATCCTCGGCATTGTGCCCCTTCGTGTTTCCTGTAACCTCCTGCACCCCCCCCTCTCCCCTCCCGATCCCCCCCCCCCCCCCCCCCCCCCCCCCACACTCACCACCGCCCACCTGCCAGCAGAGGTTATGGTTTAGAGAGAAGAGAGAGAGAGAGAGAGAGAGGAGAAAGGAAAAGGAATTCACTTCCAACGTAATCACTTAAACAGCCGTCTCAACCTGCAGCAGCAGCAACGGTTGCTTCATCTGCTCTTACATCATATCAGAGATCATAACAGCCCCGCGGGGGGGCGGTGTGTGTGTGTGTGTGTGGGGGGGGGGGGGGGGTAGAGAGAGAGCTAATGAATCAATTATTACTTCCTGGAGAAAAGACTCAGGTCTGCCACCCGCTGACAAATGATTTGCAACGACCTTTTTATTCAATTTATGCAGAATATTCCATAAATTCTGACTTTAATTCTATATTTTAATACACTCCGACTTTAATTCCATACATTCAGACTTTTACTTCACGCATTCAGACTTGCATTCAATAAAGTCAGACTTTTAGTCAATATTTTTGCACTTTTATTTATTATATTCAGACTTTTTGTTTGAGAAATGAAGACTTTTATACCATATTTTTTAATATTTTGCCAAATTTGACCAACAGATATAGCTCTGTTGTCAGCTCAAGCTTTTTTCAGCTCCGTCTTTTGGCCAAAGTCGAGTCCTTTCTCAGTCGGCAGGATCTCGAGAAGGCGATCCATGCTTTCATCAGTTCAAGACTGGACTACTGCAACGCCCTCTACGTTGGCCTCAGTCAGTCGTCAACTTCTCGTCTCCAGCTTGTCTGATTGTTAACAAGCACGTCCAGACGGGAACACATCCCCCCTGTGCTGTCGTCACTCCACTGGCCCCCAGTCCGTTTTAGAATTGATTTTAAACTCCTGCTGTTTGTTTTTAACACCATTCATGGCTTGGCCCCCTCTTACTTGTCTGAGATTTTAACTTTTCGCAATTGCGGCAGAGCCTTGCGCTCCTTGGGTCAGCTTCTGTTAGAGGTCCCTGGGTCCAGACTGAAACAGCTTCTGTTAAAGGTCCCTGGGTCCAGACTGAAACAGCTTCTGTTAGGGATCCCTGGGTCCAGACTGAAACAGCTTCTGTTAGGGATCCCTGGGTCCAGACTGAAACAGCTTCTGTTAGAGGTCCCTGGGTCCAGACTGAAACAGCTTCTGTTAAAGGTCCCTGGGTCCAGACTGAAACAGCTTCTGTTAGGGATCCCTGGGTCCAGACTGAAACAGCTTCTGTTAGGGATCCCTGGGTCCAGCGGAAACAGCTTCTGTTAGAGGTCCCTGGGTCCAGACTGAAACAGCTTCTGTAGAGGTCCCTGGTCCAGACTGAAACAGCTTCGTTAGAGGTCCCTGGTGTCCAGACTGAAACAGCTTCTGTTAGAGTTCCCTAGGTCCAGACTTAAACCTTCTGTTAGAGTCCCTGGGTCCAGACTGAACAGCTCTGTAAGGTCCCTGGTCCAGACTGAAACAGCTTCTGTTAGAGATCCCTAGGTCACGATGAAAGAGCTTCTGTTAGAGGTCCCTAGTCCAGACTGAAACAGCTTCTGTTAGAGGTCCCTAGTCCAGAACTGAACACTTCTTTAGAGTCCCTATCCAGACTGAAACAGCTTCTGTTAAGTTCCCTAGGTCCAGACTGAAACAGCTTCTGTTAGAGTTCCCTAGGTCCAGACTGAAACAGCTTCTGTTAGAGTTCCCTAGGTCCAGACTGAAACAGCTTCTGTTAGAGGTCCCCGGGTCCAGACTGAAACAGTGGGGCGATCGTTCTTTTGCCGTCGCTGCTCCCAGACCGTGGACCAAACTACCCCCTGACATCCGCACCACTGCTGACCTCAGCCTTTTTAAAACGAAGCTTAAGACCCACTTTTTTAAATTAGCATTTAAATCTGACTAGGGCGATTCTGTCTCTTAGGTGTCCTCCTTCTGCCTGCTCCTTAACGTCCTGCAGCGCTGCACCACCACAGCACTTTTAATTGAATCTGTATGTT
>NW_022605580.1:104561-105713 GCF_008692095.1 Etheostoma spectabile | reverse complement strand
TGTGTTATGTATTGTTTTATGGCTTTGTTGTATATCACTTTAAGTACCTTTTGGCTCTTGTAAAGGGCTATAGGCTACAAATAAACTTGATTGATAACTTGATTGATATTTTCACATTGATTCCATTTATTCAGACTTTTGAGCTAATGAATCAATTATTACTTCCTGGAGAAAAGACATGCATTGATCTTTCAGTCAATATATTCCAAATATTTTCCATTAGCTCAGACTTTGATTCCCTATTTTAAAACTTTCACTCAATATACTCCAACTTTCATTCCATAAATTCAGACTTTTAGTCAATATTTTTGGACTTTTATTTATTATATTTAGACTTTTTGTATGATAAATGAAGACTTTTATACCACATTTTCACGTTGACTCCATTTATTTCCACCTTTCACTCAACATACTCAAACTCTCATTCCATAAATTCAGACTTTTACTTCATGCATACAGACTTTTATTCAATATTCTCGGAGTTGTATTTATTATTTATTATATTCAGACTTTAGTTTGACAAATGAAGACTTTTACACCATATATTCAGACTTTCATTAGATAAATTCGAGTTTAATTCCAGCTTCAATTCCTCTGCTTCCTATACAGCACACGCCTGCCGAAGACATTGCATCACATCCATAATGTACCACGGGTTTGCTGTAAATTTTAATAATGCATATTGATGTCTTAGCCGCTGTCATATATCTATGTATGTAGTCATATGTTTGACTATGATAATATTACAGTGCCATGTAATTACTCAAGCCTTTTTTCCTGACACACTCTGAAGCTGTTTTATCTGTCAATAGACCCAGGTGCTGTTCCAGAAGTAAGAAACCCTTTATTCAAAATCATATTCACGACACAACACTAACCTCTCAGTGTTGCTATTTTCATGTATCAGGACGTCTTTCTAATACACAACACGGAAGGATGTGATTGGCTCCTGGAGAACGTTATATCTCATTATGCATCTCCAATCTTACACATTAAAGTCAGCTCCTGGGCTTCAGTTCAATCTTATTTATAGCATCAAAACATAACAAGAGATATCTTAGGACGAGTAGGTCTAGACCGCTCCATAATTTACAGATAGAGCAGGTGTGTGTGTGTGTGTGTGTGTGTGTGTGGGGGGGGGGGGGGGGGGGG
>NW_022605580.1:98744-104536 GCF_008692095.1 Etheostoma spectabile | reverse complement strand
GGGGGGTTGTCATTACAGTTTGAGCGTCATGTGACGAACAACAATGTAAACCCTCCTGTTGTCTCGTGGTCAAGTCTGACACCCTTTAACAAAAAATTCTATATCGAAATATGAGTTTCTTTTTAACAAATTACCACAAAAAAGGATTGGAGTCCTTCAACGCGGTTTGATAAATACAACTGATCCACTTACATTCCATCTGATCTAAAGACTTATTAGTCAAAATATTTCTACATTATGCTTTTTTTAACTTAATATTGGTAAAATCTATATAAATGAGGGTTATTGACATGGATTCCAGAAAGTAGTAAAACTAGTGCAGGGTGGTGGTGGTGGAAAAACTAGAAAAAAAAGTCTGAAAAACGGACAAAAATGACATTTTGGTCCTTTTTGACTGGAGGACAAACACACGGTTAGTGAGACACCAAAAACGACTTTAGTTCAGGACTAGAAACAAACATAACGCTTTTTAAAATCGACAAAAAGAGTTTTTTAAACCTATGACATGTGAGGCAGTCTGCAGTTTATGCACTCAGACCAACCGGTCCAGTGTTTATATCTGCGTGCACCATAAATGTTCACATTGCTCACCACACAAGCTGCAGACCGCACCATCTAATGCTTTTTGTTTTATAAACTCTAATGCAAAATGATCCAGAAAACCTTCTTATATTTGATCTTTATGCAATGGATACATGGTTAGGTTTTAGGATTTGTAATACAACACGTGCATTATGAAGTCAGTATTAGACACTATTGATGGATAAGGAGGCTTCAGAGTGTTTCCTTAAAGGTCATTTTAAAGCACTTTACACCGATCAACAGAGCCTCTATATAACACAGTAGACGGACTTCGTTCATACGACCTGAAAAAAAATCGAGAAAAGGAACAGATGGTAACAAAAGCCCAAACAATAGCAGACACACTTCCTGCAGCGGCAGCCGTCCCATCAAATCTGCAGGCCACAGCCAGGCTTTTCTGTAATGTCTTTTTTTTTTTTTTTTGGGAAGTGCGTGTCACAATACAAAAACATTACGGGGAGACAAAAAAGCAGAGGGGGGGGGGGGTGGAGAGAAGGACTGAAGCGCCACACAACAATGCTGCGGTTTATCACGGCGGGGCTTTAAGAGTCTCCAGCCGACCGAGATCCGAGTGGGTAAATGGGGAACGACGGCCAGTAAAAGATCAGGTTCTGCCCTGCTGGAGGAGAGGGATATGCAGGTGAGGCCACCGAGAAGAAGTGGAGGAAATGGAGAATTTATGTTCTCTCTGAGGGCCCTCTCAGCTGGATGTAATTCTCTTAATAGTGGCAAGATCTCAGCCGGCCACACTTCGGCAGGCTCTAACCTGCTCCGCGGTTTGAAAGCCGGACGTGGGGGGGGGGGGGGGGGTGGGGGGTTGGGACGGAGCAACAGATGATAAGAAGAACGCAGCCCATTGGTCTTGGGAGAGACGTAATTGCTTCAGCACCGTTAGTGTTCATGACTCTTTATAGCGGCGTTAAATACTCTTAGCGAGAGAGCACTTGGCCGAGTCTGATGGAATGCAGGGTGATGAGGGGGGGGGAGCGGTTGAGAGGTGGGAGGACGTTGATTCGCCAGAGTGGATGATGAGAAGTGGGGGGAGCTGGGATGAGCTGCCCGCCGATGGGTACACCACATCGGTCGTGCGGTAGGCCACAGCTGGAAGGCTCGGATGGTTCCCAGCCGCTGGGTCTTTACGGCGGATCAATCTCTTCATCGCACCAAAGAAAGAGTGGTGTGTGATTGAGACTGGATGGAGGATGGATGGATGGATGGATGGATGGAGGATGGGATGGATAGTAGATCGATGGCTAGATAGTAGATAGATAGTAATAGATAGACAGATAGATATAGATAGAAGATAGATAGATAGATAACGGTATATTGTTTGATCCCATTACAGGGAAATGTATAGTGGTTCAGCAGCAAATAAGACATAGTCCGAATAAATATAATGAAAGACCAGGAAACAATAGTAACATGCATACAATATACATGAAAAATACTAGCAAGGCGCCTAGCTTTAGTGGCTCAGAACATGAAGACACGGTTCACCAAGCTTCATTGGCCGGTCACTTAATCGCACCCCCTCACTGTGTCACCTGCACAATTGTTGTGTCTTAGGTTTCAGGATTTAAATCACTGTGTTGGGGTAAATTACTATATTATATATTAATATATAGATCTTATATATCTGATGTAACTATTACTTGCTTTACTTTTACTTCAAGAAGCTTTTTGCTGTTGTGCTTTCTGGTGGAGGGGCAGTCTGATGTCGTTGTCTTTGTACTGGAAATTGACAATACAAGTTCAATATATAATTACTGGGTTAATTTAACTGAAGATGACTTACAGGGGTGATGCTTCGGACACACACAAACACCACACACACCCACACAGACCTTCCGGACTTTGGCAATGAAGCAATAATTATTGGACTGGAGAACAGAGACTATTCAATAGGAAACTAAAAGGCTGTACTTTTTAGAAACCCCTCACTGGACACGCCCCCCAACGGCGGATCTTCTCTAGGTTTGGAGACTGCAGGTCTTCAGGCAGGAGGAGAAGGGGGGGGGGGGATCGGTGGGGGGGGATTCTCCATCTCTCTTAAAGTGGGAGGAAGAACGATGTTATTGAGACAGAACCCCCACAGTGATGCGTCTAGCGTACTCGTCTTCCGTTAAAAAATAAACGTCTTGACTTATTATGCCTCTCATCATCTTATCTTAACTCTAATATTAGGTATAATTCTATATAAATGAGGGTTATTGACCATGGATTCCAGAAAGTAGTAAAACTAGTGAGGTGGTGGTGGTGAAAACTAGAAAAAAAGTCTGAAAAACGGACAAAAATGACAATTTTTTGTCCGTTTTTGACCTGGAGGACAACACAAGGGTTAGGTTGAGACACCAAAACGACTAGTTCAGACTAGAAAACACATACTGCTTTTTAAAATCGACAAAAAGAGTTTACTTATGACTGTGTAGGTTCAGTCTGCATGTTTTATGCCTCCGACCCAACTGTCCCAGCTGTTTATATCTGCTGTGCACATAATGTTCACATTGCTCCACCATCACAGCCGCAGACCGCACCATCTAATGCCTTTTTTTTATAAACTTCTAATGCAAAATGCATCCAGTAAACCTTCTTTATATTTGACCTTATGCAATGATCATGGTTAGGGTTTAGGTATTTGTCATACAACACCGTGCATTATGAAGTCATATTTAATACATTATTGATGGCATTAATGGGCTTCAGAGTGTTTCCATAAAGTACATTTTAAAGCCACTTTACACAGATCAACAGAGCTCTCATATAACACAGAGAGACTTCAGTTCATACGCCATGAAAAAAAATCGAGAAAATAGGATAACAAAAAGCCAAACAATATGTCAGCACATCACTTCCTGCAGCGGCAGCATCATCAACCTCTGCAGGCACAGCAGGCTTTTATGTTAATGTCTTTTTTTTTTTTTTTTTTGGGAAGTGGCGTGTACAATACAAAAACATTACGGGGGAGACAAAACAGCAGAGGGGGGGGGGGGGGGAGAGACTGAAGCGCTCACACAACCCATCTTGTGTTTATCCGGCGGGGCTTTAAGAGTCTCCAGCAGACGAGCTCCGAGGGTAAATGGGAACACGGCAGTAAAAAGATCAGCGTCTGCCGCTGCTGGAGGAGAGGGATGCAGGAGGCCACCGAGAAGTGGAGGAACTGGAGAATTTATGCGTTCTCTCTGAGAGGAACTCGTAGCTGGCTGTAATTTCTCCTAATAGTGGCAAGATCTCAGCCGGCCACACTTCCAGGCTCTAACCTGCTCCGCGGATTTGAAAGTCCGGACGTGGGGGGGGGGGGGGGGGGGGGCCGGGGGGGTTGGGCGGGAGCAACAGATGGATAATGAAGACACGGCAGCATTGTCTATGGGAGAGACGTAATTGCTCTCAGCACCGTTACTGTTTGTCATGACTTAATAGCGGCGTTTAAATCCTTCGTGAGAGCACTTGGCCGATGTGCTGATGTCATCAGTGTTATAGGGAGGGGGAGACGGTTGAGAGGGTGGAGAAGTTTGACTTCCGCACAGATGATATTGAAAGTGGGGGGAGCTTTGCGGATGAGCTGCCCTCCGAGGTGTACACACATCGAGCGGTAGCGCCGACACTGGAATGCTCGGGGTTTCCGACCAGCGGAGATCTTTACCCGTGATCAATCCCTCATCTTCACCCAAAGAAAGAGTGGTTGACTGAGAATGGATGGAGGATGGATGGATGGATGGATGGATGGATGGAGGGATGGATGATACGATAGATCGCATAGATAGATAGATAGATAGATAGATAGATAGATAGATAGATAGATAGATAGATAGATACTGTATATTTGTTGATCCCATTAAAATGGGAAATTATAGTGTTCCAGCAGCAAAATAAGTCACATAGTACAGAATATAAATATAATGAAATACCAGGAAACAATATACATGCATACAATATACATGAAATAATACTAGCAAGAGCGCCATCTAGTGGCTCAGAACATGAAGACACTGGTTCACCAAGCTTCATTTGGCCGTCACTACTCAACGCACCCCCCTCCTGTTGTCACCTGCACAATTGTTGTGTATAGTTTCATGTATTAAATCACTTTGTTGTGTGTCAATTACTATATATATATATATATATATATATATATATATATATATAGATGTACACTATTACTTTTACTTTTACTTCAAGAAGCTTTTCTGCTGTTTTTGCTCTTCTGGTTGGAGGCAGTCTGCATGTCGTTGTCTTTGTACTCTGCCCAATGACAATAAAGTTCAATTAATCTAATTACTTGGTCTAATTTAACTGACAGATGACACATGGGTGATAGCTGGAACACACACACACACACACACACACACAGACATTACCGGACTTTGTCAATTAAGCAAGTAATTCAGGAGGGAGAACAGAGACTCTTCAATTAGGAAAATAAAAGGCTGCTACTTTTTTAGAAACCCCTCACTGACCCTGCCCCCCCAACGCGATCTTCTCTAGGTTTGGAGACTAAGTCATGTCGTTCAGGCAGGAGGAGAAGGGGGGGGGGGGATCGGTGGGGGGGGATTCTCCATCTCTCTTAAAGTGTGGATGAAGAACGCTGTTATTGAGACAGCCCCCCCACAGTGAGCGTCTCGAGTACTACGTCCTTCCTTTAAAAAACTACCCCGGTGCTTCTTCTGCCCTCTCCACTCATCTTCTCATCTGCTCCGTGCTCCCGCTCGACTCCGATGATGATGATGATGATGATGAGATTTCAGTCCCCATGGCAACTGGCGGGACTCGCAACCATCTCGCCGCTTTCCTTGTTTCTAATTCCTGCCTCCTTTCATTTGCATAGAAATAACATTTTGGGTTGAATGAGCACCCCCCCCCCCTCTTCCCAGTCCCACTCTTGTCTGTGTCGGAGCGCCCGGAGCACCCGGAGCATCTTATTTGTGTTCCCGCCCGCCTGGATCAGCGCCAACATTTACCTCGTGATGTGAACGATGACGCCGATCTGATCCCTCCGCGTGCCGGGCCTCATTTTAATAGCGCCCATGGCCGTGCATTTTTTTTTTTTTTATTACGCTCATATTTCATCAAACAATCTCCCCAACAAGTGGGTAATGACATAATTAAGTTAGGGGAGGGGGCCCACGCCGCCGCCAGGACAATGGATTTTAATTGGAGAGGCTTCAAAAGCAAGGCCGGCCAATCAGAGGGGGTGGAGAGAGAGAGAGAGAGAG
>NW_022605580.1:98033-98734 GCF_008692095.1 Etheostoma spectabile | reverse complement strand
AGAGAGAGAGAGAGAGAGAGAGACGGGGTGGGGTGCAGAATGCGCCGCCGCCGTGCACAGAAAGCCGAGCAGCGTGCACGGAGTTAATGAGGTTTTAATGACATTAACGTTCAGGGCCTGGTAGTGCTGAGCTTTTACATCCAGGTCAGTGATACTTAAAAACTATCAAAGGGATTCATATTCTAAAGAAATTACAGAAATATTGCTAGTATCCTTATTGCAGTGTTTTGAGATTGCAGTGCAAATTATCCCTAATGGGGCCTGTTGCACGAAAGTAGTATAAAGATATCCAGGATAACTTGAATATCCCGGCTTAATCCCTTATCCTAGTTTTGTGCAACAGGCTGGGTTGAAATGTCAACATTTTTGTTGTAATTTTTCCTACCACTTTTCTCAACGTTTTTGTCAATTTTCCTACCGACTTTTTGTCACTTTGACGCTTTTTTAATTATGCTTATCAGTTTTTTTTTGCCGCTTTTTCCAATGTTTTTGGATGTTTTTTGCTTTTTTTTTTTTTCAGATTGTTTTTGTCACTTTTTTAAGCGTAAAAAAAGAAGGTTTTGGTTGATTTTATTTCCTGCATTTTATTTTTTTTTTCAACATCTGTCACTATTTTGTTGGGGTGGGGTCATAGTTCTAGATTATCTATATAGATCAGGTTTGGTAAACGTCAATGGCCCGAGACAACATTGGCCCAGTTT
>NW_022605580.1:86596-98008 GCF_008692095.1 Etheostoma spectabile | reverse complement strand
TGTCTATTCTACTATCGACCTATCATCTATCTATCTCTCTATCATCTCTATCTATCTATCTATCTATCTGATGTCTATCTATCTGTCTATCTGATCTATCTATTCTTTCTATCTATTCTATGATCCATCTGAGTCTATCTATCTATCTATCTATCCATCTATCATCTATATGACTGTCTATTATCTATAGATATCTATAGATCTATCTATCTAATCTATCTATCTATCTATCCATCTGACTGTCTATCTAATCTATCTACTACTATCTATCTTATCTATCTATCTATCTATCTGATCTATCTATCTGACTGTCTACTATCTATCCATCTATCTATGTATGTTCTATGCGTATGCCCCCGTTTTATTTTGGTAGTCTGTTTTTCTGTTGCTGTGGTTTTACTTCCTATCTCTTTGTGTGTGTGTTATGGGTTGTGTGTGTGTTGTGTGTGGGTTGGGTGTGTGTCCGTGATTGTCCTGCCCCGCCCTGATGTGTTATCACCTGACCAGTTTGCTCGTTACCTTAGTATGGTTGCTGCCCTGAACCTGGATCATTGGTTGGTTCTGGTTCCCCCTCGGTTCCACTTATCTCTTTCGTTTGGTTGTGACCGGCTGTCTGGTCGACCCCTTCGTTTTATGATTGTATGTTAATAAAGCTCATTAACTTGCCGTCATCTCTTGGAATTTGGTAAACCTCCCCCCCCTCACCAAAAATAAAAAAACATTAAAACAACACAACCAAAAAAAAAACCACCCACAAACGAAACAAAAAAACAAAACACATAAAAACAAAAAAAAAAACACAAAAAAAACCAACAAATACTGAAAAAAAACACCCAAAATAAAAAAAAAACCTATAAAAGATAAACCCCACACCAAAAAGAAAAACAAAAAAAACCACACAAAACCAAAAAAAAAAAAAAAAAACAACAAAAAAAAAAAAAACAAACAAAAACAAACCACCAAAACAAAAACCCACAAACAATGAAAAAAAAACTAAAAAAAATAAAAAAAAACAAAACCAAAACCCCAACAAAAAAAAACACAAAAAACAAACAAAACCAAAAACAACAAAAAACCAAAAAAACAACCATCACAACAACTCCACCACCAACAATAATTTTTTTTTTTACACAACAACCCCCCAAAAAACCCCACAACCCAACCACCAACAACCCCCCCTCAAAACTTTTATCCCATACTTAGCCCCCATACCACTTTCTTATCATTTAATTATCTCCCCCATTTCTTCCTTTCTATTTCCCCACTATTCTCAATTATTTTACATTTTCTCCTTCTACTCTATTTTTTTTATTAAGTTTATTACACCATTCTCAATTTTTTCCCCACCCCCATTTCAACCTACTCACCTTTCCCCCCACCCTCCTTATCCACCACCTTTCCCATCTTACCCTTATCCACTTTTTTCACATTCTCACCACTTACTTTCCCTCCCCTTTTTCCCCCTTCCCTTTTTCCTTCCCTTATTTACCCTCCCCCCACATCCCCTCACCCCCTACCCATATGATAATATATAATCACGTTGATTTTTAACATGTGAAACCCAACTCTACCCCCACTGATCATCTTAAACCCTTGCACGCTTGTATCCTGCGAACACTGCAAACCCACTCTGGCCGACTGCGTGCATGTTGGGTGGCCGAATATCGTCAAATTCATGTCGTTTGTTTCATTTTCCTCGCCACTTTTCCCTCAACGTTTTTGTACAATTTCACTTCTTCCTACCCCGTTTTGTCACACCATCTGGCCTTTCCCCAGCTTTTTTTTCATCTATGCTTTACTCGGGTATCTAGTTTTTTTTTAGCGAGCCGTTTTCATGTTTTTTGACTCGTCTGTTTTTTTTTTTGTCTTCTTTCCACGATTTTTTTCTGTTCAGAATTTCTTTTTAGCTAGAAAAAAAGACGTTTTCGTTGAGATTTATCTTTCTCAATCCCTGCACAATTGTATTTTTTTAAACAGTATGCTACCCTTCTACGTATACGTATATGGCACCTTATATATACCTTACCCACCAACGCGTTTGTCCCAACAACCGCGGTCCAATTGCGACCCTTCCTTTCCCCCCTTACTTCTTTTTTCTGCGGACCCATAAGGGCGCCCCTGTCACCCCTCCGCACAACCACTTAATTTCCACCGGATACAGGGCATTCTCTCATCTACCAGCATTTGTTTTCGCATATTCAGTCTAAACACTTCCGGCTATGCTCTTTATCACCTACTCTTTCGTTTCCTCGCAACACGCCCCAATCGAAGTTGCCACCACCATCTAGCCAACTGTTTTCCAACTCTCCATTATCAACACCATACGAGGACACTAGACGGGGATACTAGCAATTATTTCTGTAATTTCTTTAGATATGAATCCCTTTGATAGTTTTAAGTATCCACTGACCTGGATGTAAAGCTCAGCCCTACCACGGCCCTCCATCCCCCTCCTCCTCTTTCTCCCCTTTTCCCCCCCCCCCCCCCCCTTGATCGTTACATGCGCACACTAAACACCACCTCACTTCAACCTACCCCGCCTGGCCCCCTGTCTTTACCCAGCACCCCTTGACCGGCTGGTTGCCGGTCGGCCATTCATCCTGTTGCCTTAGTTGCCGTGAGCTTCTAATTTGTATGATTCACCCCCATTCCCCCCCTTCACACACCCCACGTGCTCTTGATGACTACTCAGCACCCCCTGCCCCCACTTTCGCCCATCTCATCTCACTCTCCTCATCTTTATTCTCCTTTATCTCTCTTCCCATATCCCCCATTCCTAGTATGTGCGGCTTTGCCTGGATGTAAGTTTTCTCCCTTCTGACTATAGTGAACTTTTATCTAACCCACGTTCGTTTCCCTTCCCTTGCTGGATCTCTTTTTTCCAGGCCTGCAGTGGCTACCTTTATTTTTTCACGACCATCAATTAATTATGTCACTCACTTAAACCCCTCGCGCTCTGGGGACGACCTGGTTTGTATGAAATATCTGAGCGCTAAATAAACACAACAAAAGAAAACCATACACCCGCATGCCCTTTCCCCCTTTACGGACCCTTTATGCCCCGTTTTTTTTTTTTTTCTCTACCCCTCCATGGCCCCGCACGCTTTATTTTAAAATGAGTCGCCCGGCCACCCCCTTGCCCTCGTCCCCGATCCTTTTTGTTGGCCACCGTGTTAGAGATCGCGTTTGCCCCTGTTCATCAGTCACATCACGATGGTAAATGTTGGCGCCTGATCCACCGCGCGGGCGGGGGGGAACACTACCCTACAGATGTACCGGGCGCTTTCTTTTCACGGGCGATCCGACAAAGACATACGCAGTGGGATCTCCCCCCCCTTTTCCCCCCCCCCCCTCTCCTCCTTTTTTCCTTTCTCTTCCCTCCCTTTTTTCCTTTTTTGCTGTGCTCCTGGTTTTGTTGCCCCGCCGGCGCGACCAGTGCGCAAGAGGTTTGCGCTACCGGCGGCGTCGTGGTGCGCCCCCTCCCCCTTCCCCGTCGACCTCATTATACCACTTCAAATCGATTTATTCTTTCCTATGCCAATTATATGCACTTAACCGGTATCCGGTCCCCTCTTCACGTGACACCTTCAGCAATACATTAGTGTTATCTACTAATTGCCGCCGCGAGTGGTTGAGCCCATTAGCTCCCCGGCACCACGCATCCTGACCCCCCCCCACTGCGGCCGACTGAAAAACTTAATTCATCCCACTTCATAACCACACCGCATCACGCGAGCTTTTTTGACTTTGAGCCCTCGTGTCCCTGATGAAAGGCAATTGTCAGATCCGAGGTAAGACTCGCAGTGGATTGACGCGCGCACGAACCCCGATCGCAACCTACGGCCTTCTTCGTTTCCCCGCTCCCCGGCCCTTGCGCGTTCAAACACGGATAGGACCCAGTTTATGTACCTAGAGCCGCTCACTCGGGGGTGGCGCCCGTCATCTTGCTCGTGGGCATTTTGTCTCCCCACATCCCATCATCGAGTTTTCGTATCCACATACATCTTAAGAGAGCATGCGAGCCGATCCCCACCTACCCACCTACGATCCCCCACCCCCTTCTCACCTCATGCCTGATTACGACATGACGTAGTCTCTCTAAAAACTAAGAGAGCCATCGCTGTTTTTTGCGGTTGGCTTTTTTCCGGCAGCGCGTCCCCTTCTCCACCCACCTGTGCAGGCGGTTTACTAAACCATACCCCCTTTTACGGCAGCCTAGTCCTTCTTTTATTTCTATTTTATTATTGTACCCTTTTATTCAGTTAGTCTTCCCTCGTTATTCCCCCTGTCACTGCGCCACCTACCTTCCGTGTAATTGACAAAGTCCCCACTCCCCCGGTAATGCTGTCATGCCCCTCGTGTTGTTGTGGGTGCCGTCTGCTGGCGCCTTCAGATCTCAACATGTTGCTCATATTGCTCACCGTTTTATATTCATAACCAGTAACCTCAGACTTAACTTTTGATACTTTCTATCTCCCACCCTTGTAACTTGGGATTTAGATGGTTTTAACCAAAGACACCCTTTTTCCCCAATATGACAGGTCTAGATCCGCACTCTTATCCTAACCCCAGAAGGCTACAAACCAACAGCAGAAATCAGCCCTCCTTGATTTTCCAGTACACATAGTAAAAGTTTTACCACGCTCCATAGTGTAAACTTATATCCTATGCACGACCCCCGTTTTGTATAGCTTCCCCCCCCGTATTTCTAGTACCCCCCTCCTGTTGTTCGACATAAATATTTGTATTCTAGTTAACGTGAACACTTTGCAACAACAAAGTGACTCTTGATATTACATGAAATATCCCTCCTACTACAAAACTATTTTGCCTGTGCTTACCCCCCCCTCTTTTCAGTTTTCCCCCCCCCCCTTCCCCCCCTCCCCCCCCATTCTTTCCGGCCCGCCCGTATTGTCTCCGATCCAACCAGCCGGGTTTTTCAGGACGTCCCCCCCCCTTTCCCGTCGCCCCTCGGCAGTAGTGACGGCAACATGAAGCTTGGGAACCAGGTCTTCATGGTCTGAGGGCCCCACTAGAATGGAGTGCATGTCTTGCTAGTATTATTCATGTAATGGTATGATATGTACATTGTTTCATGTTTTCATTATTATTTATATTCTGTAATATGTGACTATTTTGCTGATGCGAACACTATAATTTCCCATGTTTAATGGGATCAACAAATGAAAGGTATCGATATATTCTATCTATCTATCTATCTAATTATTATATATATCTTATCTATCTATCTATCTATCTATCTATCGATCTATCGATCATCCATCCATCCATCCATCCATCCATCCATCCAGCCATCCTCCATCATTCTCAAGTCAAAAAACTCTTTCTTTGGGCTGAAGATGAGGGATTGATCACGTAAAGAATCTGCCGCTGGTGAAACCCCGAGCATTCCAGATGTGGTCGCGACCGCTCGATGTTGTTGTAACCTCGTGCAGGGCGTCATCCGCAAAGCTCCCCCACTTATCAAATACATCTGTGCGGAAAGCAAACTTCTCCACCCTCTCACCTCTCCCCCTCCCTAATAAAAATGAATGATCAGCACACGGCCAGTGTTCTCTCACAGCGACTACAGGCATCCCCGCGTTAACGCGACCTACCTGTGACCCCAAGGACATGATTACACTACATCCACACACACGGTGCGTGTAGTTCAGACTACCTTAGAGATTTTATTTGTCATATACTAACGCCAGTATGTTTGGCGTTGAGCTTCACTCACACCTCAGCAGTCATGACCCTCGTTGCCCGTTCCTTTCTTAACCCCTATTTCATTACCACCCAGCCACCCCCCCCCCATTCCACCCCCCACCCCCACACCCCTGGTCCCACAACCCCCACACCACCGCCCCCCCCCCCACCCCCCCTTCCCCCCCCTCCCCCACACCCACCCCTGTTATCCAATATGCTCTGCCTCAGGCTCTCTCAACCCACCCCGCGGACGTCAGGTACGCAGCCTCCCCTCCTCACGCGTGTTGTTTTGAAGGTAATCGATGACTACTCCTGCCTTTACCCTATACCCCCTCGACGTACCCCCCACTTAAATCCCCACCGATAAGAGTCCGTTTTCGCCCCTTCTCTCAGCATTGCTAGACACACTATTAACTCTCCATTATATCTACCTTCCACAGGTTTGGCACACCTCGACGTTTTCCCCATCAATTCGTATACTCACCCAGCCCCAGCTGGCTGTTTTACCCCCCTTCGTTATCGTCCATGTTTTTCCCTTTTTAATGTTCTACTCTGTCTGTTTCCCAATTTCTTTACCCCTGGCCCAGCCGCGTTTCCCTGTGCGGAGTACTCCCCTTTAAAGCCCCCCGCCCGCCCCCCATCCCTGACTACTAACACACCCCCAGGATGGGTTGCTGTGTCGTTACGGCTCTTAGTTTCAGCTCTTCTCAGTCTCTCCTTCCCCCCCCCCCCATTCCCTTACTGTTCTTTTCGTCCTTTCACCCGTAACTGTTTGTCTCCTTTTGGGACATTTCAGACAATTCTTGTACCACCCAAAAAAATACCCACCCCCACTTTCATCAATACCTTTAATACGCAATTCCCCTCCTACTTATTTTACATACAAAGCCTTTTTTTCCCCCCCCCCTCGCCCCCTCGATGACCTCATGCAAGAGGCTCTGACTCCGATGCTGCCCCGCCCTCCTGCACAGGAATTGTTGATTGCTGACATTGCATTAGTTCGCGCCTTTGTCCCCCTCAGCCACTTAGTTTCCCACTAACGCATTTTTCGTGTCACGGAGTCCACCTTCGACACCCTCGAACGTTCTCCGGTTGTCTCATGTATGAGAGCTATTGCTTTGTACCTCTGGTGTTTAAAGTGGCCTTTAAAATCACGTCCTAATTTACTGGAACTTCACACACCCTCTTGAACGCCTCCCTTTTTCCATCTCTATATTGCACACTAGTCAACTAGAATTTTGGTATTTAATTAGACTGACTCTCATAATGCACTAGGGGGCGGCATTTTGAACAGTAACTCACTTTATCAACACCCCACTCTCATATTTTATCCATTTTGACTTGACATTGCAAAGGCCATAATACTAAAGAAGGTTTAATGCGACGCATTTTTGCTATTTAGAAGTTTATACAAAAAACAACCGGCTATCTAGATGGTGTGGCGGTCTCGTATGGCCCCCCCCCCCCCCCCCCCCTTGCTTTTCCTGGCCTTGGTGACCCTGGTTTGGTTAGCCCAACTGTGCCCAACCACACTATATGTGCACAGCCCAACGCCCCTATAAACACGATCGGTACCAGTTGCGCGTCAGCCCGAGTCATCCCTAGACCACACATGCAACCGACGAACCTGTACCCACAGTCATACAGTTCAACGCTTTTGGCGATTTTCAAAACTTCCGCCCTCAGTATGTCTGTTTTCTTAGTCGGTAAATGTCGTTTGTGTGTGCTTCTAACCCTAGTACCCCCCCTCCTTGTGTGTGTGCGTTCCTTCCTTAGTTGGGTGTCACCAATTTTTTAACGTTGATCCCCATTAAACTAACTGTGTCATGTCTTTGTTCCACCGTTCTTTACAGATCTTCCGTTTTTTATGTTTCACCTCCCTACCCACCGCCTCAACTAGTCTTTACCTACTTTCGGGATTCTACCCATGGCTCTTACTACTAACTCCCCTTTATATCCCCTAGCAAGTGATACCTCAACTTATTTTAGACGCCCCTGTCAACCACCGCTAGCACCACACTATGTAACAACTATTTTTGGCACCTATACTGTACGTGTAAGATCATGAGCGAATGGTAAGATGAATTCCAGTTTTTTGACTCCTCTACAGGAGCTTTCCCTTTTCCTGCTTGAGCGCCCCATTACCCATCCCTTTTGTGGGTAATTTGGTTAAAACGTAAAACTACATATTCACGATATAGAATATTTTTACACACGCCGGGTAAGAATCTGACCAGACGACAAAACGGAGGGTTGACCATGTTGTAGGCACCACATCGACGCCACCCCCTACCCACTGTTCAACGCTGCACACCCTTGCTCCTCTATTCCCCCTCCCCCATCACCACCTACCCCCCCCCTTCTTTTCTTTCCCCCTCACACCCCCTCCCTCTTCCCCTTCCCCCTCTTCCCCACACTCTTACCCACTTATCTACCCCCCCCCTTCCTCACCTTTTTTCTTCACACCTCCCACCACATCACCCCCCCTTTCCCACTAGTCCCCCCCCCCCCCTCCTTACCCCCCACTTCCCCTCCTATCACCACCCACTCAAACACACCTACCTCAAATCATTTCCTCCTCCAACCCCCACCTTCCCACCTCTCCCCCCCCAACCCACCCCCTTTCTTTCCCTTCACTTTCCCCACTACCACCCTTCCCATCCTTATCCCCTCCTTTCACCCCCCCCACCCCCATTTTTCCACCACTTAACACAACTCCCCTCTCCCCCCCCCCACCAACTTCTCCTCCTTTTTCCCCCCCTTCCCCCCCCACTCTTTTTACCCCCATCCCTTACTTCCCCCCACTCCCTCCCCCCAGCCCCCCCCCCACCCTCCCCCCCACCCCCACCACCCCACCCCTCACATCCCCCCCCCTCAACTTCTTTTCTTATTCTTTCCTACCTTTCCCCTCCCACACCCCCCCTCCCCCCCCCTCCCCCATCCTTTTCCCCCACACCCTCCCTCCCTTACCACCCTACCCCTCTTTCTCCCTACTACCACTTACCACCACCCCCTCCACTCCTCTTTTACCTTTCCATCCCCACCCCTCCCCACCCCTCACTCCCCCCCCTTCTCCCCCCCACCCCCCCTCCCCCCCACCCTCCTTTTTTTCTTCTCCCCCCCCCCATCTCAACCATCATAAACTTTTTCCTCCCCCTACCACCCTTCCCCCCCCCCCCTCCCCACCCCCACCTTTTCCCCCCCATTCCCCCACCCCCCCCCCATTCCTATCACACCTCCCCCACCTCCCTTTCTTACACCCTTTCACACACTTCCTCCCCCTCCATTTCCCCCCCACCCCCCCCCCCCCCCTCCCCCCCCTCAATTACACACCTTCCTTTCCCACCCTCCCCCCCCCCCTCCCCATTCCCCCATTCCCTCTCCCCCCCCCCCCTCCACCTTTACCCCACTCTACTCCCCCCCTCCCCCACTTAACCCCCCCCCCCACCCACCCCCCCCACTACCCACCCCTCTTTCCCCATTCCCACCCCCTCCACTTCCCCTCCCCCCCCACCCATCCACACCTTTCCCCTACCCCCCCCACCCCCACCCCCTCCCCCTTCTCCCCCCTTCCCACCCCCCCCCCCCCCACCCCTCTTTCCCTTAACAATTTCCCTTCCTCACCTACTTCACAACATTCTACACATATTAACACATTAACACTCAAAGAAGCCACCTCTTACCCTGCTTCCTACGACTGTTATATTTTATGGACCACCAGCAAGTATAGCGGCCTATATTCGTCCTCAACGATATCTATTGTCCTATTTTTTGACCCCCCCCCCCCCTTCCTTCTTTTCCCTTTTCCCCTTTTTCCTTTCTGTCTATAACATAATGATTCGAACTGATTATGTCCCCGGCGACGTGACGTTAATTTCCGCGTTACTACGATGGCGAGACCTTTTTCGTTTCACTACAGAGATTTTTTCCATAACGTTCTACCTTAGCAGCCCCATAATCACACTCATTTTCCTTCTCTCGTGGCGCCTGTATTGACTCAGACATCGTCCCTGATACATGCAACAATTTTTTTTTTAGCAACCCCATGAGATTTTGAGGCTAGTGTCGTGTCGTGCTCTTATTAGTTTTTTGCCAGTTTTGACACCCTACCATTATTAAGGCCTGTGGTCGCCACTTACGGAACCAGCCCACCGGTGGTCTATGCCATCTGTTTAAACACCACTCGCTTCACTGAGCTTGTTTTGTCAGGAACCAACCAAGGTTATGGTAATGACATTTCGGCCCACTGTCAATAGGTTTATTTTATAGCCCCAACAAGATATACATACATAGATCACTATGACACGCTGGCTAAGTGACATAATACTAGTGCCATTTTCCGAACATATTCTTTGTACAGCTACCATGCAAAAACCCCGTGCGTCATAATTATCGGCTGGTGACGTCAATGTTCGGACTTAGGCGTGTGCGTATATTTTCCGGCACCACGAAGACCGGTAATTTGACCCGTGTCCCCCCCTTTGAAATTAACTCGAACTTACTATAACGAAAGTCACGAACTATATCGCGTTTGCTAACAACCTTTCCCATGTGTAACACTAAAGCCCACGCGAACTATCCACCTCACACACATAACAAACCTCAAATAAAACATCCCGAGATTTCTCGTGAAATACAAAGTATCGTATGAATGAAGTTAAATGCTCCTGAAATTTATGGCAAGGAAGAGTGTGGCAGTATGTGACGCGAAACGTCGGATTATTATTCCGCACAGGGCACCTCTTCTCCTCCCCGGCTCAAGTTTTTTCCCCCTACTTCCCCCCCCCCCGTCAATTCGTTGACAATGTGGTATAAAAGTCTCATTGATCAATACAACATTATGCCTAACATTCTCTAACTATAAAAGTCCACACACAATTACTGACGCAAACACGTACTATCGAATTTTTTTTTTTCTTGTATGCGGAATGATTAAGTGCGACTACGTTACTTGACCGTGTGCAACCGTTTTAAAATATGGGGAATCACATAGCCCCCCTCTGTAGACGCTAATGGAAACCCTTCTCCCCATATCTTGTTGATATATGACCCCCACTGAACTAGCTTACTCAACTGACCAATGCTTTTCTTTACCACGGCAACATGTACAAAGGCTTTTTTTCATTAAGCTCATAAAAGTCCCCCCTTTTTCTCCCTCGCACACTAACCATGGAATCAATGTGACATACGCAATATTAGTTATCATCATTAGTTTTATGCTAGTAGCCTCATAGCCTTTTTACCAACGCACGCCAACAAACTGGTACTTATAAATTAGTGCCATACCCTAAAACACCACACAAGCACCCCTCTTTTAACCACCATACTCCAATACACGAAAAACTACTTCACAAAAACACCAACTTAGACTGTACACCATTCCTTATTAATCACGTGATTCTGTGGTGCGCCTCGCCAGCCGCGCCAGGACGTGAAGGATTTGAACCGGCAGAGAGACGGGCAACCTCTCAAGTAGTAAGAACCTCCGACCCTTATTGTCAGATGATAGATAGATAGATACTTTATTCATCCCAAAAGAAATGTTAGGCATCCAGTAACAAGACAACCATAACACAACAAACACATATACACAAATATATTGCATATATCACACATACACACACATGCACACAAATGTCGCATATAAACAGACATATACACACATATATCACACACATACACACATATGTTGCACATCTACAC
>NW_022605580.1:83171-86586 GCF_008692095.1 Etheostoma spectabile | reverse complement strand
ACATCTCGCATATATCACACATATATATACACACACATGTCACACACATATATCGTACATATATCACACACATATTGCACGTATCACACACATACACACATATATCACACACATTTACACACATATATCACACATATACACACCTATATACACAAGTATCACACTTGTATCACACATATACACACATATATCACACATACATAAGAATAAAAATAAAATCACTCCCAGAAAATCAATGACCAAGATAAGTTGAGGTACTTTGGTAGACGGTGTGTAATGATGGTGAAAAAGTGAACAGTGCAGTAGCATTACATTAAAATATTAACTAGGACTATAAAATATAAACATAATAACCTATGAACTGACTGAATTAGAATAAGAACACTATGTAACAGGGAATAAGTCATAAGATGTAAGATGTTATGACCATAGTCCAGATTATGTATGAGGGCTGATATAGCCAAAAAGAACGTTGTATAGCAGACAATACGTGTGGTGTGGTGTGTTGAGTGTGTGTGTGTGTGTGTGTGTGTGTGTTGGTGTGTGTGTGGTGTGTGCGTGGACAAGGTTACTACATTTGTGGGACAAAACTGTGAATACATTATACGTATGGGACTGACAGCTTTGGTGGGACCAAAATGCTGGGTCCCCATAACCGTTAAAGGGCTTTTGTTTGAGGATAAGACTTGGTTTAAGACGTTAGGGTAGTGGTTAGAGGGTAGTCGGGTGTAGGTTAGCATTAGGTTTGATGGTTAGGTTAGGAGTGAGGGTTAAGTTCGCATTTAGGTTTGATTGGTTCCAGACCTTAGGGTGAGGGTTAGTTAGGCATTTAGGTTTTGAATGGTTAAAGTTTGAGGGTAGGTGCTAGGGTAATGCATTGTCAATGAATGGTACCCCCACAAGTAAGCCAGAACACGCATGGGTGTGTGTGTGGTGATTGTGTGTATGTGTGTGATTGGACGCGGCAGCGTTGTGTGTGTGTGTTGTGTGGTGGTTGTGTGTTTTCTGTTGTCTGAGGCTCTTAGCCAGTCAACACCAATAAAAGTGCGTTGTACAAAAGCAAACAAGTGATGAATGGACTATAATCTTTGGGGAGTTTCTGTCCTTTCCTTCTCTCTACACTAAAATCCATTGTATTATTCAGGATGCGCGCACTTGTGCCATGTACATTGTTATCGTGGTCCTAACCGCCCCACCGCCTCGCCAACCCAGCCCCCCTCCCCCCGCCCCCCCCCAGGTATCTATGCCTTAATGGGGCCTCCCTGCACAGCTATCTGTTTACACCAGAGGTAACTAATAACCTCGGTGAGCTTCTGCCAGCAGCCTCGCAATAACCAGGCTTGTTTTTCTTCAGCAGCAGGGCCTGAGATTAGCAATTAGCTCGTCTAATAAAGCCTTGGTCAAATTATACCGCAGCTTATTGTGGTTATTCATGGTTACCAGGGGTAGAACGCAATGATTTTAACCCTCAAGTTGTTGTTGTTGTCCAATTTGACCTGTATTTGCTCATGAATTAGATGTATTCCATACAATGTTCTTTGCGGTTACAATTCATGGTTGTTTTATTTAAGTTTTAGCATTTCTGAAAAACTGAAATGGTTTCAAAACTGTATTCTGACTCAACACTGACACTTTGAAGTCTCTGATTATCCATCAACATACTGCAGGTTCCTCTATTAGTCTTAATATTTCATAATTTCTGCTTTTTTGACTCAAAAATGCAGTCTGATTTCCTACAAATGATGATTATTGTGCATGATTTCCAAAAATAAGTGTAAATCTAGTAGTGGTAATAACTTGGTGTGAGATGTGTTTGGTGGTTGCTTCAAAAGCATCAAAAATGTCGAAAAGAGAAAGTGACAAAAACATTAAAAAAAGTGAAAGAAAGGGATATAAATGTCAGGAGAAGAGGACAACAAGGACACGGTCGATGGGAAGACAACACGAGGGTTAAACCCCGGGTTTTACTCAGCAGAGACTTCCAGACCGTCCTCTCCAGTTACCCCTCCATCTCTGCTGCAACCGCTTTGGTCCAAAAGCCCCCCCGGGGGCAACTTTAACCCTCATGTTGTCCTCATGTTGTCTTCATGTTGCCTTCATGTTGTCCTCATGTTGCCCTTATGTTGTCCTCATGTTGTCCTCATGTTGTTATGTGGTCGATCATGTTTGTGCTCCTCTGTGTGCCCCCATGTATGGTCGTCATGTTGTTTCAGTTGTCTTCGTGGGTGCCTCGGGTTGTTCTATGTGTCCCGTGTTGTCCTCATGTTGTCCTCATGTTGACCTCATGTTGTCTTCAGGTGTCTCTCATGTGTCTCAGTTGTCCCCATGTTGTCCTCATGTTGTCCTCATGTTGGCCCTCATGTTGTCCCTACTGTTGGCCTCATGTTGTCCTCATGTTGGTCCCCATGTTGTCCTCATGTTGTCTATGTTGTCTTCATGTTGTCACCATGTTGTCCTCATGTTGTCCTCATGTTGTCCTATATCAATGATCTTTTTAATTCCCCAAAATAACATGATGTATTCACAACAGCTCTTTAGCCAAGTACAAATCTCTACTTCATAATTTTGGGCATTCTATTTTTAGCATTGTAAAACAAAGTGAAGTGTTGTTGAAATAGTTAGTGAGTAAAGTTGACATATTCCAGTCTGTGATTTCATCAACATCCATTCCTTTAATTTTAGTCTCAATAATTCCTAATTTCTGCTTTTCTAACTCAAACATTAGATATAATTTCCTATAAATGAGGTTTATTGGCCATGAATCCCAAAAATAACTGTAAAACTAAAGTTAATAAGTTAGTGTTACGTAGTGTTGAATAGTGACAAACATTGTCACCAAAAGAGTTGAAAAATGGGACAAAAACATAAGAAAAAGTTTGATAAAAAGCGTTAAAAAAATAGTTTGATTTTTAATTTTGACAGGAAGACAAGACAAGGGTTAAAAGGTTCTTCCCCATCTCCCCCCCCCCCCCCCATCCCTTTATCCCAGACGGGCGATGTGCTGCAGGCTGAGAGGAGACCGGCCCTGCAGGAGACCCCCAGAGGAATCCTGGGAGGAAGAAACATGCGTGTGCACTCATGCTGCATGTTTCCTTTTCTTTCAGCATTTCAGTCAAATAAAACAACACTAAATCTTTCATGTTGTGAATTTCTTCTGAAATAATGCAGCTTTTGTTTTTACGTTAATATTAAAGGGGCGGAAGAACGTCTAAATGGGCGGGGGGGGGTGGGGGTCTGGGTCTGTGGAGGAGCGGGGGCCACGTGGCAACACAGCAACGCACACAGGAAACAGTCTTACCAACTCACACTGGCCCGCTTTTGTCTTTGTGTTTGAATAGAAATATTAAGAGTCATCCCCTTATCCGGTCTCTGGTCTCAGGGGGCAGCAGCTCCAGCAGGGGACCCCAAACTTCCC
>NW_022605580.1:80497-83161 GCF_008692095.1 Etheostoma spectabile | reverse complement strand
CCGAGCCACATTAACCAGCTCCGACTGGGGGGGTCCCAAGGCGTACCCAGGCCAGGTTGGAGATATAATCCCTCCACCTAGTCCTGGGTCTTCCCCGAGGCCTCCTTCCAGCTGGACGTACCTCCACCCAGTCCTGGGTCTCCCCGAGGCCTCCTCCAAGCTGGATGTCCCTTCACCCAGTCCTGGGTCTTCCCCGAGGCCTCCTCCCAGCTGGACGTACCTCCACCCAGTCCTGGTCTCCTCGAGGCCTCCTCCAAGCTGGATGGTCCTTCCACCTAGTCCTGGGTCTTCCCCGGGGCCTCCTCCAAGCTGGATGTCCTTCCACCTAGTCCTGGGTCTTCCCCGGGGCCTCCTCCAAGCTGGATGTCCTTCCACCTAGTCCTGGGTCTTCCCTGGGGCCTCCTCCCAGCTGGATGTCCCCCTGTTTTTCTTTGGTGTCGGACTTGTCTTGGACTCGCTAGTATTTGGACTCGGACTTGTCTGCCCAATATGGCTTTTGGTCTGGACCAGGTGTCTTAATTATGTTGATAATAATATTGGAGGGACAGTGAAACCCAAAATGATTGTCTTGATACTTTCATGCATAAGACCTTTATTTCTTTCCTGGACTCGGTCTTGTCTTGGACTAGAACCTTTTTGGACTCAGTCTTGACTCAAACTCGAACCTTTTTGGACTCGGTCTTGACTCAGACTCGAAACTTTTTGGACTCGGTCTTGACTCGGACTGAAACCTCTTTGGACTCGATCTTGACTTGGACTCGATTAGTCCAGGTCTTGGACTTGTCTTGGACTTGTTTTGGACTCGACTCAGGTGGTCTTGACTACAGCCCTGCTCCACACCCTGTACCTGAGGCTTTTACCTTTATGCCTTCCCAGGAAATGCGCCCCCCAGTGCTCAAACACAGAATTGCAGAATTGACACAAAACAAGACACATTGTTGTAATGTCTCCAACACTTAGAGAGACATTCTTCTACATTCATTTCCTTTTTTTCTGCTGCGGGACGCTCTGCCTCGTGTCTTTGATGCTGTTCCCTTTCAAAGTAAATACCACACTAGACATGAATTCAACATCAACGCTCTGTATCTCGGCTGAGGCTCACGCGGCTTTCAAATGCAGAAACACTTCCTGCGGCCATGTTGCTTAGAACAATTTAGCAGTTCAAAGTCGTGTTACTGCGTCTGTGTGTGGCTCTACTCAGAGAACTCACCAGCACTTTTCAAAGACCAACAGTAGATTTAACATCCACAGCTCAGTGTTTGAAATTGTTGAAAGCGACTGTTTAACATCCAGTTTCTCATCAGCCACCTTTGAAGAAGTAGCTCCGCTACAGAACAAGCCCGTGGTGATTGGTTGGTTGCGTTGTCTGGGATCCGTCTCGCTTCCTCGGCTTCAGGATCTGAGTCGCGAGTGCGTCACTTAGCAAAGTACAGACAAGATGCCAATGAGAGACTTCTGTAACGTCAACACAGTAAAAATTGACCTACTTAACCAAGTTGGCTCAATGCTAGCTTAGCTACAAGTTAGCATCAAACACAACAAAGACTGTCGGTTGAATGGCGTTTTGAGCTAACGTTAGCATCAAACTATCATAGATAGCTACGTTTTTGAGATGATGTCCATCTTCTGTTACTGTTTGTAATGAGAAAAGTTTAATATTTCACGGATTTCCAAAATTTCAGTATGACACGTTATGCCGTAAACATTTTAAATCTGAGCATGCACTACTCAACATCGGGGTGTGACACCCTGTTTCTGTCCGTTCATCAGTTTCTCACGGAGAACTCGGAGGAAAGTGATTCAATGAGCCGATCTGTAGCAAATGAGCGAGTGAAGCCTCTCCGTCATACTGAAATTTGTGAAACCCATGAAATAATTAATAATTTTCTCATTATAAACAATAACAGAAGATGGAAATCATTTCAGAAACGTTGCAGCTATCTATGATTGTTTGATGCTAACGTTAGCTCAAAACACCATTCAAGTGACAGCCTTTGTTGTGTTTGCCTACTAGCTTGTAGCTAAGCTAGCAGTCATTTCATAAATGTTTTAGCTATGATAGTTTGGTTGCTAACGTTAGCTCAAAACACCATTTAACTGACAGCCTTTTGTTGAGTTTGATGCTAACCTGTAGCTAAGATAGCAGTGAAACAACTGTGTTAAGTAGGTCCATTTTTACTGTATCTTGTTAGAATCTTATATGCTACTTACATGCTATCTTACATGCACTCGACTCAAATGGGGCAGTGACACGCAGGTCTTGCCAAGAAAACCGTTTCTTTTTGCTCCTTACTCTTACTCCTCCCCTGAATAATCACACACCTTTAAATAACATCACTGTAACTAGCAGCTCTGCTGCAGCGGTCTGACGGGGAGGGGGTGACAGAGGTTGCAGGTACGAGTCCGCCCGGACGTCTTTAATGTCGGTCACCTGTCAATCAAAGCCACGTCACGCTCCACTGACGGCCCCGTGCCCGAGGGCGGCGGTGGCCGCGGCGGCTTATGTTGCCAAGCGACGGCTGGAAACCCTTTCCAAGAGCAACAGTGTTCTTTTAAAAAACAAGTTTAAATATATTTAACCTCTGCTGCTCTGCGCCCTCAGCGCTCAAAATATGCGAAGCCGCCGGGAGCTGCGAGTGATTTCTTTAGAAATTATATTAAAGA
>NW_022605580.1:74210-80487 GCF_008692095.1 Etheostoma spectabile | reverse complement strand
GTTTGTCCCAGCAGCCCCCCCCCCGCCCCCCCGCCCCAGGCCCAAAGCAGCGCTGCAGCGCTGCAGCCACAGAGTCACGACTGTCATCGCTTCAAAGGAAACCTTTATCTCACCCTGCTCCTGAACGCTCCATCACAGCCGCTTTTATTCTCCCACTACAAGAGATGTTCAAGAGTCACACTCAGGGAGACGCTGCAACTTCTCGCACAACACACGACAAACGCACAACGACTCATGTCTGTTCGGTTGCGGCCACTCAAATGTCAAGGCAAACGTACGGTGGCCAACAGGGGCCAAAAGCCCCGCAACTGCAAAAGTACACTCGCAAATAGACAAAAACACACACAAACAAAACACAAGCACAGTAAGAAAATATCTTCATTAAATTTACAACACATGCACAGCTTTTAGCAAGATACACACAACACAACCGGATACACAGACGCTCTGCAGATACACACAACACAACCGGATACACAGACGCTCTGCAGATACACACAACACAACCGGATACACAGACGCTCTGCAGACACACACAACACAACCGGATACACAGACGCTCTGCAGACACACACAACACAACCGGATACACAGAACCGGATACACAGACGCTCTGCAGACCGTTACCGTTAGCATTGTAGCTTTTATGTTAGCGTTGTAGCTTTTGCTTTAGCCACTGTAGCTATCCATGCATCTCTCTACTGCAACTGAAATCAAATCACACCCACCTCCACAGGCTTTTGGTTTAAAAAATAAAAGGTTCAAGGGATGGAAATTCAGTGATCATTGTTGAACAAAAGGGCGCCATCTAGTGAGCAGTTGTCTTAAATCAACATCTAGTGGCTGTTCCTCAGTACCTCAGCTCTGCTCGGGTCGTTGGTTGTTAAAGGTAAACAGCTCCCTATGGGCAGGACATTCTGCTGGAGACAACGTCCTCTTATACTGGAGGACTGCTCCTTTGCTGGCAGTTGATGGGATCTTAGTCCGTGGATGTTTCTGTGTGTGGGCAACTGGAAACATGGACACATAACATGAATCAGTTCTCTACGTGGACCTCTGTGTGACCTCGACTGCTGCTCTGAGCTGATGTACAGCTGCTCTACATCATCCTGCAGTTGTTGTTTTATGTCACCAACACACACACTTGACAGAAACAGCTTTGTTCTTCAGGCTCTGTGGTAATTCACCCGTAATCCTCTCTGTTTGCGTCCTTTAGGGTCAAGACGATTAGTGACGCCGTCATATGTGATTGCATCTTCACCAAGGTCCCCTTGCAAGAAAAAAAAAAAAAAAAAGACAGGCTCTGGTGTTCGTTTTCCTCAGTCTCCTGCTATCAATCCTTTTTTCTTTCAAAGGATGTTGAGAGGAAGCTGATGAGAATAATCTGCATGGTAGAGAGAGAGAGAGAGAGAGAGAGAGAGAGAGAGAGAGAGAGAGAGAGAGAGAGGACAGGATCAGCGGGTGCAAAAAGTAAAGCCTGTCACTTGGACGGTCCCGCGGGTATCTGGTTGTTTGTGTTTAGCTGTCATTGCCACGCGCATCACCTGCTACAAATGAAGAATTAGAGATGTTCCTTGCCATAAGAGCGTTGGTATAATCATCATGTTATTACTGGGGAACAAACGACAATTTGATGATAGGACACATGGTGACAACATGAGGACGACATGAGGTCAACATGAGGGCCAAACATGAACCATGAAGACAACAGAGAAGACATGAAGAAACATGAGGCAAATGAATAGCATTGAACAACAGCAGAAGACAACATGAGGACAACATAGGACAACATGAGGGCAAAATGAGGAGCAGGAAGCAACATGAGGACAACATGAAGACAACATGAGGACAACATTGGGAGACAACAGAGGGACAACATGGAGGACAACAAGGAATACATTGACAACATAGATAAACATGGTGACAAACATGAGACAACATGAGACAACAGAAGCACAACATGAGGACAACATTAAGCTAACATGATGACACACTGAAGACAACATGAAAGAGCAACGAGCAACATGGGGCAACATATGTGTTTAAAACCGTTCCTGTGGAGTACCTTGAGCTAGTATACGGGTAAACCAAACATGCAGACTTCCCACAGCCAAGCTTATAGGATAAATATTGTACCTGCGAATTTCGCATTCATGTGAACGTGTGGTATTTTATCCTGAATAGAGATGGTACACCTGGTGTGTGATGCCCCACCCCCCCATGCCTCCTGTGGCTGCTGGAATCACAGCACAAGACGTTCCTGTCATTGGTTTTTGATGTACGGGCGCCACCTTACCCCCGTCTCACTGCCACCCGCCCGCCCACATTCCCCGGATGCTACCGTCCGCTCTGCTGCGCGGCGACGGATCCATGACCGCGCTGGTGGTAAGTAATTTAAATTTTGGCATGGAGTCCCTGTGAAGTGTCGGAATAAAACGAGACTCACTCGGGTTGCCACCCTTTCATGCAGAAATTAATGTACGGCCAAAGATATTTTTCGAAAACAAGAACGTTAGCTTTCAGCAGAACTGTGTGCTTCTACAGGAAGAGGAAGAAAACGGTTCTATTTATTTTGAAATACGGGACTATTCCAAATTTATTCTCGTGTTGCCTTCCCGGCAAAATTGAAATCAACAGCTTTTGTACATGTTTTTATAACTTTTTCTCATGTTTTTTGGTCCTTTTTTTCAACCGTTTTGATGCTTTTTTTTGTCCAAGTGTTTGTCAACTTTTTTTTGACGTTTTCAACACTACCCATACACACTTTTAACTTTATTTCACAGTTAAATTTGGATTTTTGGTCAATAAAGCTCAGTTATAGAATTATACCTAGATGGTTTGATTAGAAAAGCGAATTAGGATTATTGACGACTAATGAAAGGAATGGTGTTGATGATAATCACAGACTGGCAAATTATGTCAACTTTACCTCAATACTTTTTCACACACTTCAATTTGTTTTAACAATGCTATAGAAATAATAAGACCAATTAAGAAAGTAGAGATTTGTAACTTGGCAAGAGGGTGGAATCACTCATTGTTATTTGGGTAATTAAAAAAGAACATTGCTTAGGACAACATGAGGACACATGAGGCAAAGGGCAACCTGGGACAACCACCAACAATTTGGCCAGGGACAACATGAAGACACATGATGACAACATGAGGGCAACATGTGACATAGCAACATGCAGGACACATGATGGGACAAGCATGAGACACATTGACATGACAACCATGATAACATGAGGCAACATGAGGTCACATGAGGACAACATGAGGACAAACATGAATACAGCATGAGTCCGACCATGAGGACACATGGGACAGACCTATAGATGAGACAACATTGACCTGGGACAACATGAAACACTGATGGGAACACCATGATCAAGTGACGGGACAAGAGACACTGAAGACCCACATGAGCAATGCCAACATGAGTCACACCTGAGAATGAGAGACAGGGAGCACATCAAACATTAAGACAACTGAAGACAATAGGGGCACATAGTCACACTTGAAGCACATGGTGACAACATGTGGCCGATGCCAACATGACGACAACCTGGGAACGAGCCAGCACATAGAACATGAGGTCAACATGAGGACAACATGGGACAACATGAGGACGTTGAACACATGAGTCAACATGAGAGAACATTGAGTGACACATGATGACAACTTAGAGGACAACATGTGCGACACATGGGTACACATGAACTGAACAACAAGGATCAGGAGCAACCTGATGCACCTTAAGACAACATTAGGACACCTATAATGACAACATGAGTACAACATGAGACACATAGCGACACATTGAGGACACATGCTGAAGCACATGACACCGGATACAGGACAGGAATGCAGAGGCAAATAACATAAAATAAACATAGGCACATAGCGAGACATAGCAGATACTTGGGGAATTAAAAAAAATATTCAATGGAGGAAAATTGGTCAATTTGACCCGAGACAACATGAGGGATAAGGGTACGGTGTGCAACCGCTAGCTATTTTACAATCCTCTTAGCGCAAATCTCAGCTTCATACCGGACAGTTTAAAGATTGTTGTTCCCATCATGCACTTAGACACAAAAAAATAGGACACAAAGGGGTCCAGTTGTGAAAAAATGATAGATAGATATTGAGCCAATAAAAAGGAAATTATAGTAATAGTACGTCAGTCCCAAATCGTCACACGCACAGAATATAATATAAACTAGGATACATTACATACAACAATATACATTATACATTTAGTCGCCCTTAACTCTAGGTTATGCCACACCAGGGTATTTTAGCTGCTTGATAATTTTTAGCACCCAGTCCTCAAGGAATATTCACCACCCCACCAAGATGAAACCACTAGATAATAGAAAATAGCATTTACGTCTTCTAAATGGGTTGAGAGCAATTTACCACCAACCGCTGAACAACAACAAACAAGTTGAATATGAGCTAACATCAATTTTGATCTACATAATTATATATATCATATAATACCAATAGCAATAGAATAATAATTGCGTTCCCAACATTATAATAATCATAGCAATATAAAAAACTACACTCACCGCCCACTTATTAGGTAACCTGTCCCACCTGTCGTTCACACGTTAATTTCTACAGCAGCCCAATCACTGGCTTCACACTCAGTTCATTTAGCTGTAGAATGGTCAAGAAATCTCCTTGCAGTTCAAACCGAACATCATATGGGGAAGAAAGTGATGATTTAGCTTTAACGTGCATGATTGTTGGTGTCCAACGAAGGCTGGTCTGAGTCTAGTTTCAGAAACTGCTACTCGACTGGATTTCACAGCACAACCTCTCAGGTTTACAGAGATGGTCCAAAAAGAAAAACACCAGTGAGCGCCAGTTCTGTTGCCGGAAATTCCTGTTGATGCCAGAGGTCAAGGAAATGGCCAGACTGGTTCGAGCTGATAGAAGGCACACGTGACTCAATAACACCCGTTACACCCAAGGTGGGCAGAAACATCTCTGAACGCACAGTACGTCCAACTTTGAGGGCAGATGGTCTACGCAGCAGAAGACCACATCGGGTGTGCCACTCCTTTCAGCTAAGAACAGAACTGAGACTACAATTTGCCCACGCTCATCGAAATTGGACCATAGAAGATGGCAAAACTGTTGCCTGTACTGATGAGTCTCGATTTCTGCTGCACGTCGGATGGTAGGTGCAGAATTTGGTCGTCTACAACATGAAACATGGATCCAACCTGCCTTGTATCAACGGTTCGGCGGTGGTGTGGTGTCATGGGTGGTGGGGAATATTTTTCTGTCACTCTTTGGGCCCCTTGGTACCAATTGAGCATCGTTGCAACGCCACACAGCCTACCTGAGTCTGTGCTGACCTGTCCATCCCTTTATGACCAATGTACCCACACTTCTGATGGCTACTTCCAGCAGATAGGCGCCATGTCATAAAGCTGGAATCATCACAAACTGGTTTCTTGAACATGACACTGAGTTGGCTGTACTCAAATGGCCCATCCAGCGTCACCAGATCTCAATCCAATAGAGCATCTTGGGATGTGGTTGGAACGGAGATTCGCATCATGATGTGCAGCCGCACAATCTGCGGCAACTGGGTGATGCCATCATGTCATATGGACCAAACTCCCTGAGGAAGCTTCAGCACCTTGTTGAATCTAGGCTACAAGAATTGAGGCAGTTCGAAGGCAAAAGGGGGTCCACCCGTTACTAGCATGGGGACCTCATAATGTCCGGTGATTGTATATACATACAAAATAATCACAATGAGTGGGATAACCATCTTTCCCAGTGCTGATTGCCTCATTTCATGGATCCCTTGAAATGATAAAAAGAGGCAAATTAGTATTAGAAACGATGTGTGATTGACCATATTTCTTTGGCAAACTGTAACATAATCTGCTTTTTTTTCCGATTTAAACAATGGGACTAGATGACTTGGTAAGATGTGCATAATCTTGCAGTAAAGTTCCAATTTGAGAGTAAAGACTCGTTATTCGCTGTGCGGAGACGTGTCAACACCTTGAGTCGGCTTCCCTGATCACGCACAGAGATATTTCTGCAGAAGAGTAAGTGACAACGATGTGAAAGGACCCCTACCCCCCCCCCCCCCCCCCACCAGACCTCCGCACCTGAACTCACCGAGGGTTTCATTCCAGTTGCCAGTCGTTAGCCCGGGTATTAGGCGTATGTGCCTCGGCTTGCATCATCACCTCTCGTGCTCAAGTTTTGACCGCGTCGTCTTTCCCCTCGTCCCCTT
>NW_022605580.1:71758-74185 GCF_008692095.1 Etheostoma spectabile | reverse complement strand
CTTCCCCCCCCCCCGCCCCCCCCCCCCCCCCCCAACCAGACCTCCGCACCTGAACTCACCGAGGGTTGCATTCCAGTTGCGGATCGTTAGCCCGGGGTATTGGCGTAGCGGCGGACTTGCATATCACCTCTCGCTCAAGTTTTGACGCGTGTCTTTCCATCGTCTCCCTTCTCCTCTCCTCTCGGGTCCTTTCACATCGTTGTCACTTCCTCTTCCTGCAGAAATATCTCTGTGCGATGATCAGGGAAGCAGACTCAAGGTGTTGACACGTCTCCGCACAGCGAATAACGAGTCTTTTACTCTCAAATTTAGACTTTACTGCAAGATTATGCACATCTTACCAAGTCATCTAGTCCCATTTGTTTAAATCGGAAAAAAGCAGATTATGTTACAGTTTGCCAAAGAAATATGGTCCAATCACACTTCGTTTCTTAAATACTAATTTGCCTCTTTTTTATCATTTCAAGGAGATCCATGAAATGAGGCAATCAGCACTGGGAAAAGATGGTTATCCCACTACATTGCTGATTATTTTCTGTATGTATATACACTCACCGGCCACTTTATGAGGTACCCCATGCTAGTAACGGGTTGGACCCCCTTTTGCCTTCAGAACTGCCTCAATTCTTCGTAGCATAGATTCAACAAGGTGCTGGAAGCATTCCCAGGGGTTTGGTCCATATGACATGATGGCAAACAGCGTTCCGCAGATTTGTCGGCTGCACATCCATGATGCGAATCTCCCGTTCCACCACATCCCAAAGATGCTCTATTGTTGAGATCTGGTGACTGTGGAGCCATTTGAGTACAGCCAACTCATTGTCATGTTCAAGAAACCAGTCTGTGATGATTCCAGCTTTATGACATGGCGCATTATCCTGCTGAAGTAGCCATCAGAAGTGGGTACATTATGGTCATAAAGGGATGGACATGTCAGCAACACATACTCAGTAGGCTGTGGCGTTGCAACGATGCTCAATTGGTACCAAGGGGCCCAAAGAGTGCCAGAAAATATTCCCCACACCATGACACCACCACCACCAGCCTGAACGTTGATACAAGCAGGATGGATCCATGCTTTCATGTTGTAGACGCCAATTCTGACCCTACCATCCGACTGTCCAGCAGAAATCGAGACTCATCAGACCAGGCAACGTTTTCCAATCTTCTATTGTCCAATTTCGATGAGCTTGTGCAAATTGTAGTCTCAGTTTCCTGTTCTTAGCTGAAAGGATGGCACCCGATGTGGTCTTCTGCTGCGTAGCCCTCTGCCTCAAAGTTGACGTACTGTGCGTTCAGAGATGCTCTTCTGCCCACCTTGGTTGTAACGGGTGGTTATTTGAGTCACTGTTGCCCTTCTATCAGCTCGACAGTCTGGCCATTCTCTCTGACCTCTGGCATCAACAAGGCATTTCCGGCACAGAACGGCCTCACTGGTTTTTTTCTTTTTCGGACCATTTCTCTGTAACCCTAGAGAGGTTGTGCGTGAAAATCCAGTAGATTAGCAGTTTCTGAAATACTCAGACCAGCCCTTCGGCACCAACAATCATGCCGTTCAAGTCACTCAATCACCTTTCTTCCCATACTGATGCTCGGTTTGAACTGCAGGAGATTCTCTTGACCATGTCTACATGCCTAAATGCACTGAGTTGCCGCCATGTGATTGGCTGCTTAGAAATTAAGTGTTAACGAGCAGTTGGACAGGTGTACCTAATAAAGTGGCCGGTGAGTGTATATATAATATATTATTTTCTATATTATTTGCTGTATATATATGTATATATATATATATGTAGATCAAATTGATGTTAGCTCTCATATTCAACTTTTTGTTCTGCTTGTTCAGCGGTTGTTTGGTAAATTGCTCTTCAACACATTTAGAAAGGACTTAAATTGCTATTTTCTATTCTCAGTTGTTATCATCTTGGTGCTGGTGAATTTCCTTTGAGGCTGGGTGCTAAAAATGTATCAAAGCAGCTAAAATACCCTGGGTTAGGCATTAACCTAGAGTAAAGGGCGACTACATTTATCATGTATATTGTATGTATGTATATTGTATCCTAGTTTTTATATTTATATTCTGTGCTGTGTGACTGATTTTGTGACTGACTACTATTACTATAATTTCCCTTTTTATTGGCTCAATATCTATCTATCATTTTTTTCAACCTGGACCCTTTTGTCCTATGTTTTTGTGTCTAAGTGACTGATGGGAACAACAATCTTTAACACTGGTCCGGTATGAAGCGAGATCGCTTAAGAGATTGTAAAACTAGCTACGCGGTTGCCACCCGTCCCTTATCCCTCATGTTGTCCTCGGGTCAAATTGACCAATTTTCCTACATTAATATTCTTTTTAATTCCCCAAAATAATCCTCATGTTGTCTTCATGTTGTCCTCATGTTGTCCTCATGTTGTCCTTATGTT
>NW_022605580.1:62308-71748 GCF_008692095.1 Etheostoma spectabile | reverse complement strand
TTGTTGTCTTCATGTTGTCCTTATGTTGTCTTCATGTTGTCTTCATGTTGCCCTCGTGTTGCCCTCGTGTTATCCTTGTGTTGTCTTCATGTTGTCCTCATGTTGTCCCCATGTTGTCCTCATGTTGTCCCTCATGTGTCCACATGTTCTTCAGTTGTCTCTGTGTCTCATTTTTCTCATGTTGTCTCATCTCATTGTCACCTCATGTTGTCCCCAGTGTCTACTCATGTTGACCTCATGTTGCCCTCATGTTGTCTTCATGTTGTTCATCGTTGTACCAGGTTGTCCTCATGTTTGACCTCATGTTGCTCTCATGTTGTCCTCATGTTGTCCTCCATGTTACTCATGTGCCTCATGTTGTCTTCATGGTGTCCCCATGTTGCCTCCATGTTGTCCATTGTTGAACTCATGTTGCCCTCATGTTGTCTTCATGTTGTCTTCATGTTGTCTCATGTGGTCCCATGTTGCCTCAGTGACTCCTGTTGATCTTGTCTCAGGTTCATGTTGTCCCATGTGTCCTCATGTTGGTCTCATGTTGTCTTCATGTTCCTCAGGTGTTCCTATGTTGTCTCATGTTGTTTCATGTTGTCCTCATGTTTCTATGGACCTCATGGTGCCCTCATGTCTTCATGTTGTCTTCATGTTGTCCTCATGTTGTCTCATGTTGTTCATGTGTGTCCTCATGTTGTCTCATGTTGTGCCTCATGTTGTCCCTCCATGTTGCATAATGTTGTCCTCATGTTTGTCCTCATGTTGTCCACATGTTGTCTCAGTTGTCCTTATGTTGTCTAATCAATTCTTTTAATTCCCCAAAAAACATGATTGATTCCAACGCTCTTTGCCAAGTACAAATCTCTACTTTCTAATTTTGGGTCTTATTCATTTTATAGCATTGTAAAACAAATTGAGTGTTGTGAAAAGTATTGAGTAAAAGTTGACATATTCCAGTCTGTGATTACTCAACATCCATCCTTCATTTAGTCTCAAGAATTCCTAATTTCTGCTTTTCTAACTCAAACATTAGGTATAATTTCCTATAAATGAGCTTTATTGACCAAAAATTCCAAAATTTAACTGTGAAAATAAAGTTAAAAAGTGTTATGTAGTGTTGAAAACGTCAAAAAAAGTGACAAACATTGGAAAAAAAGCATCAAAACGGTTGAAAAAAGGGACAAAAACATGAGAAAAAGTTAAAAACATTGATAAAAAGTGTTGATTTTCAATTTTGACGGGAAGGCAACACGAGAATTAAAATTTGGAATCGTCCCGTATTTCAAAATTAAATAGTAACCCGTTTTCTTTCCTCTTCCTGTAGAAGCCACAGTTCTGCATGAAATCAACGTTGTTTTCAGAAAAATATCTTTGGCGTCCATTACTTCTCTGCATGAAAGGTGGCAACCCGAGTGAGCTTCTCTGTTTTATCTCCTGACACTTCAAAGGGAATCCATGCAAAATTTAACATTACTTTACCACCAGCGCGGCTCATGGATCCGTCGACGCTGCATCAGAGCGGAGGTCTCACCGGGGAGATGTGGGCGGCGGGTGGAGGTGAGACGGGGGTGACAGGTGGCGCCCCTGTACACTCAAAACCAATGACAGGAACGTCTTTCTCTGTGATTCCAGCAGCCACAGGAGGCTGGGGGGGGGGGGCACTCACACACCAGGTTTACCATCTCTATTCCAGGATAAAATACCACACTTTCACATGAACTGCGAAATTCTCCAGGTACATATATTATCCTTATAAAGCTTTGGCTGTGGACGTCTGCATGTTTTGGTTTACCGATACTAGACAAGTATCACAGTAACGGTTTAAACCCATACTGTTGTCCCCATGTTGTCCTCATGTTGTCTTCATGTTGTCCTCATGTTGTCTTCATGTTGTCCTCATGTTGTCTTCATGTTGTCCTCATGTTGTCCTCATGTTGTCATCATGTTGTCTTCATGTTGTCCCCATGTTATCCTCATGTTGTCCTCATGTTGTCCCCATGTTGTCCTCATGTTGTCCCCATGTTGTCCTCATGTTGTCTTCATGTTGTCCTCATGTTGTCTTCATGCTATCCTCATTTTGCCCTCATGTTGTCCTCATGTTGTCCTCATGTTGTCTTCATGTTGTCTTCATGTTGCCCTCATGTTGACCTCATGTCGTCCTCATGTTGTCCCCATGTTGTCCTATATCAATGTTCGTTTTAGTTCCCCATAATAACATGATTGATTCTACCCAACGCTCTTTGGCAAGGACACATCTCTACTTTCATTCATTTGTAGCAGTTGATGCGGTGCAAACAGCTAAAAAAACAAAGAATACAGCGTCCAAATTACAGTGCTTTACTTTTTGCAGCTGTATGTAGAACAGTTCATTAAAACAGAATTATGACAGTCACTGTAAAGTTGTTTTAAACTCCGGTTCCCTGCTGGAGATAACAGAGCTGCAGCACAGTTGGTCTTAATTGACTCTGAACACAGAGTGAAAGAGTCCTACTGAAGATAGAGGCAATGAAGACAGTTCAGAGCTCAGGCGATGGGTATCTGGAGTCTCTTTGTTGGGCTGTTTCAGTCCTTGGTCTGTCTGTGTGAAGCAGTGTCAGGTCAGGAGACAGTGTTCATAGAGCTTCAGAGAGGAAACAGCTAACCTCTTATCACAGCCTGCTGAAGGACAGCAGAAAAACACCTCACACTCTCAGAAAATGAGGTACAATACAGGTCCATTTAAGGTACAAACTTAGCAAATCTACCCTTAAAAGTACAAAAATGAATCTTGCAGGTACAATTATACACCTTCCACTGTACATTGTAGACTTTCTGAGGTGTAAGGTACATATGTGTCCCATAATGCCGAAATTAGTGGACGCTCATCACAGCAGAAAACGTCATCTCTCAATATAGAAACACAAGTTAATCTATCCTAGATTCAAACTCAATAACTCAATAATTGTCATACTAAATTCATTTAAATTAATAGTCAAACTAAATACTAAATCAATCTGTTTTAAGAAACATTTTAATAGTCTCTACCCATTTTGGCTGGTCGGCATGTACTATAATGTGACTGGAGAAATATTCACATATTGACAGAAATCTTAAATTAAATCCACCTGTGTGACGGTACCAGGGACGAAGTCCCCATCGGATTCAACCAGGACCCACTGTCCACCCTCTACGGCGGCCTCGGTCCTGCCAGGGTCCTCATCTATTCCTTTGGAGAACACATAGCAATTTGCAAGATAGCAGGGGCAATTTTTCACACAAAAGCATGACACCTCCCGTGTGTTTATGACTCCCGGTGTTGTGGATGTCAGCTGTTTGGGTGGAATTCAAAAAGACAAAGATGAATGGGAGTATCACACATTGACTAAGTTACAGACATTACTTTGTGAGATTATTTTGGGCATTGGTGTGGTCTGGTTTCCATGTTTATCACATTGGGAATATAACTTATAATTTATGTAACAACATTTAACTTATTTAACTACATTTCTTCATATTTGCTCATATAGTTAACATAAATGTTGACTCACTTGGTGTATTTTCAGTGTCCCAGGAACTGTTTTCAGGTTGGCTTTTATTTTCTCCTCTCATTCTTTGTAGAGAGTCACTGATGAATTGTTCAACCACTCATACAGAGACTCTGCATTAGGATTACTGGTCCCAAAAGAAACCAAGATTCTTCAAGGCCCCACCTACTCCATGTGGTGGACCTTTGCCATGTGATGCCTCAGTATAGTTCCAGGTCACCCACTGGAATCCAACCATAGAGGGCACAGTGGAGGCTAGATAGAAAGATGTTTTGTTTCTATACTGGGAAGTGAGCCATCTGAAAGGAAATGTAGGTTGTGGGCTTCAGGGTACTTTCCTCGTATAGGTATCTCAGCACTGGGTCAAGATGAGCCCAGGTGGCCCCTGCATCGTGCTGTTGGCAGACTGAGAAGGATGCAAAGGCCCCCAGTGAGAGAGAGTACCCCACTGTGGAGGATTACCTGATCATACCTGATCGTCCTGGATTTTTTGAGCATATTTGCAGCTGTAAATTTTGATGTAATCCACATGCACCGCAACGGCATGATCTCTCAGGGTGTCTTTCATTGCGTCAAATATTAGTGCTTGACATTAAACACTCAAAATGTGAATGGCAAAACCTGGAAGGTGTTCTGTTGTCAGGGCTAGCAGCCGCTCACTGGATGAGGGACGCTTATGGAGGACGGTTTTCTTTGTCTGCCTTTCCTCTGTAGATCCATCCTTGATGGTCTTTGTTACAGTGACAGACCTTGTGATCCACTCTTGCCAGATGACAGCGTTCCCCTGAGTGGGAGGATCTAAGGATGTGGGAAAGGTCTTTTCAATGCAATATTGACAGCTGCCATACATGCAGGACATGTGGTCAGTGTCACACACACTGGACTGCACAAGATCTTCTGGGGTTGATCTTTCAATGATTCCCAGATGTTGCATTCTTTTTACTTTTAAGACAATGTTCTTGTGCATTGTGCATGCACACGTCTCTGTCTTTAACTTTAGGCCTAATTATCCAAAATGGCCTGAATCTAAAGAACTGAGCTTTGGAAACGGTGTCACTCCCTGATGTGAGTCGAGTGAAGATGTCAGTCGCGCATGCGTCACTCTACAACAAGCCTACAAGAGAGATTTCTGTAATATATACTATACTACAGTATGGAGGGACAAGGATATACTCTGTCTTAAATGAGGGTAGTTAATGGAGAGTGAGGGGAACCCAATTACATCTCAGGAAGAACAGGCGAGTTCAGGTGTGTAGTTTGAGACCTTTGTGAGAAGACACACGGTATGTCGCGCATGCGTCACTTTGTGACAAGTAGCCTCCAAGATGCTAACGAGAAACTTCTGTAATGTGAACACAGTAAAAATGGACCTAGTTAATGAAGTTGGTTCACTGGTAACAAGTTAGCATCAAACACAACAAAGGTTTGTCTGTTGAACGACATGAAAAACAACAACAATGAGCTACAATCTGCAGACTACAGTATGGAGGGTCAAGGATTGATATTAGTCTTACATGAGGGTAGTTAATGGAGGGTGAGGGGAACCCAGTTACATCTCGGGAAGAACAAGCAAGTTCAGCTGTGTAGTTTGAAACCTTTGTGAGAAGACACACGGTATGTCATTTCTAAATTGTGAGACAGTGGTGTCAGACGTGTAAAATACTGTGTTCTTCAGAGACTCACTGCCTGTTTGAAATGGAAACCTTGGCGTTAATAAAGGCACATGGATTTCAGCGTAAATTCTTTCAGGAAGTCCTAACTTTTAATTGGTGCACTCCTAAATCAATTCAGCTGTTATCCTACTAAATGGACTTTTTTGCTGTGTATAACTGTCACATATCTGCAACTAGTCTCTGCTGATTTAAATATATCTCAGCGTAAATTCTTTCAGGCAGACCTAATTTAATCAGTGCTTTCTTCCTAAATGGAGTCAGCTGTTGGAGGCGTTCACCTTCCTGCTTAACCAATCAGAATCGTACACAAACTGCAAGGGCCAATCACAGAGTCACAACCGTGCCTTAATAAATCTGTTTCCCCCTTTGCTATCAGCTGTCGTTGCAGGCAAAGAGTGCAACCCTCCACCTCCAGTCATCTCCTCCAGCTGACCGGTCCGGAGCCTCCTTTGGTCTGGTCTTTGGACTCCTTCGTCACCACCACCGGTGTCTAGATTCCATCGGGTGGGGGGGGGTCTCATGGTTCTCTACCCCTTTATATAGATATACGAAAGACTCGTATAGCGATTGAGTCTAATGGCCAAAGACTTTATTATTTATATAAGATTTTATTGAGCTGTACAATAAACCTTATTTGCATATCAAACATGTCTCTCCTGATTGAAATATAGTAATAACATAGCTATCTATTGGCTAGTAATCCTCCTGTCAGCCATAGATGGTCTTTCCTCGGTGTATACATATATATGCACACAGCAGCTGTCAAACATGTTGTTGTACACATTAAGGAAGCCAGCACAGCACATTCTGTGTGTACAACAGTACACAGCCGTCTCTCTGATTTACTTCGGTGATTACGTTTTGGGCCTGTCCTACTCCAGATAAGTGGATAATCTAACATACATCCAAGGTAAGTGATTCATTTACAATATCTCCAGCTAGGACCTTAAAACCTGAGGCTTTCTTTAACTTTTATCTTTGCTCAAAACAATATAATACAAGAACGAGACAGTTGGGTTTAGGAGAAGAAGAAGAAGAATGGCACAGTTGGGTTTAGGAGAAGAAGAAGAAGAAGACGAACGAGACAGTTGGGTTTAGGAGAAGAAGAAGAAGAAGAATGGGACAGTTGGGTTTAGGAGAAGAAGAAGAAGACAAACGAGACAGTTGGGTTTAGGAGAAGAAGAAGAAGAAGAATGGGACAGTTGGGTTTAGGAGAAGAAGAAGAAGACGAACGAGACAGTTGGGTTTAGGAGAAGAAGAAGAAGAATGGGACAGTTGGGTTTAGGAGGAGAAGAAGAAGAAGAAGAACGGTACAGTTGGGTTTTGGAATCGTGACACAATCCGTCCGTCTAAGTCATCTGTCTGGTTCTGTTGAGCCATGCCAACCCCCTCCCACCCAGACAGTTAATCCCGATGCTAAGGTTCTTGGGGCTTCCATACCACTTCTTTGTACCATAGTCACTGCTTCCTGAAAGCTTTACGCATCTTCTTTCGTATTGACATAGTGACCTTTACGTTGTTTCTTTTCCTACTCGCTGTTGTGTGGCAACTCAGGATTTAGTTTTCACACACCACGTCACCGTGGTTACAGTGATGAGCCCGGGCCGGTGTGTTCATATGAATTCATTCATTCGTATGCATGGGTGATAATTCCCTTTTGAAAAAATAAATAAATAAAAAAAGATTCAAATCCAAATATAAACAGGAGCCGGTCAACAGGTAAATCTCACCGCTGCGGCTTTACATATTCATAACCACAGACGAGTCTTCGCTGCCAACGACGAGCAGAGATTACAAATTCAATGGAAGTAAAATAAATACATAGAGCCGCTCGGTTACGTCAGACCCGGTCGGGGCTGGGGGGGTCTGGGGGGTCTGGGGGGGGGGGGGGGGGACTGTGCGTGCTGAATTTCATCCTCTTGCTTGTTTACTTTATTACCTTGTTGCAAGTCTTTCAACAGCACTCCAAGCGATGGTTTGTCAATTATGCATATTGCATATTAATACTTAATTTTATTTGATTTGCCTTTCCTCCGCTGTTAATCCAAGCACAAACAAGCCATGGATCCGTCAGTGCGGAAGAAAAGCTCCGTTTCCACCGTCTATAGGAAACTCAAATTGCCCCAAAACCACTAAATCTGACTAATTAACTCCTTCCTTCACGCTTGGCAGAGAGGGGTTTTTATTTTAATGATTTGATTCACTGATCCTTTAAATGTAGCCCCGCAGGAAGAGATGCAAATACATCTCTGTCTTCATTTATTGTCTTTGTGGCCTTTTATGCGGCATATTGAATCCGGAAATAAAAGCCTCATTGAGTTCAAGAAACATCAAACGGACACTTTGCTTGCTTATACATTTGGGCAACAAATCTGGTATTTTACCTTTAATTTCCCAGGAACATTCCCACCGAGGTCCAGAATCTCTTTACAAATGAGTCCTGGCCAAGGCAGCAGCATGAAGACTTTCATTTTTGTAGTTTTTATAAACTCCCACACTAATGTAATGCCTACTACAAACTACTATTTCTAGTCACTGTTCAATTATCTTTTACTGGGACTGTTATTCATTCTGCTCATAGTAGTGGTCTAGACCTGCTCTATCTGTAAATTATAGAGAGGTCTAGACCTGCTCTACCTGTAAATTATAGAGCGGTCTAGACCTGCTCTACCTGTAAATTATAGAGCGGTTCTAGACCTGCTCTACCTGTAATATCATGTAGATGCGTCTAGACCTGCTCTATCTGTAAATTATAGAGCGGGTCTAGACCTGTCTTACCTGTAAATTATAGAGCGGTCTAGCAACCTGCTCTACTGTAAATTATTAGAGCTGGTCTAGACCTGCTCTATCTGTAAATTATAGAGTGGTCTAGACCTGCTCTATCGTAAATTATAGAGTGGTCTAGAACTGCTTACCTGTAATTATAGAGTGGTCTAGACACTGCTCTATCTGTAAATTATAGAGCGGTCTAGACCTGCTCATACTGTAAATTATAGAGTGGTCTAGACCTGCTCTACTCGTAAATTATAGAGTGGGTGCTAGACCCTGCTCTATCTTAAATTAAAGAGTGGTACTGACCTGCTCTACCTGTACAGTATAAGAGCGGTCTAGACTGCTCTACCTGTAAACTATAGTATCGGTTCTACGATCCTGCTCCATATGCTAAATTTATAGACGGCGGTTAGACATGGCCCTCTATCTGTAATTATAGAGTGGTCTAGACCTGCTCTATCTGTAAATTATGAGTGGTTAGACTCTTTACTGGTACATTGTATAGAGAGGTCTGAGACCTGCTCCATCTGTAAACGTTTTAGAGTGGTCCTTTAGACTGCTATATGTTGTAAATTTAGAGAGAGGTCTAGACCTGCTCAGTCTGTAAATTATCTAGAGCGTCTATGAACTGCTCCATCGTAATATAGGCGGTCTAGACCTGCTCTATCGTAAATTATAGATGAGGTCTAGACCTGCTCGCGACTGTCATTGAATATCAGACGCGCTCAGACCTGCCGATTATTGTAAATCTAGAGAGCTGCGTCTAGACCCTGGGCCGCATACCTGTAAATATAATTAGAGCGTCTCCGACCCTGCTCTACTACCGGTAAATATAGATTCCGCTGTCTAGACCCTTGGATCTATATTGGTAAAGTCTTCAGATCGGTTCTAGACCTGTTGCCTTATCGTACAATTATAGACGTGTATCTCGACCTTGCTATATCTGCCTAAAATACACAGCCCGGGTTTCTCAGACCTGCTCTATTGAAAATTATAGAGCGCGACCTAGACTGCTCTATCTGTAAATTATAGAGCGGTCTAGACCTGCTCTATCTGTAAATTATAGAGTGGTCTATGTGTTCCTTTTTCTACGTTGTTTCATGTTTTTGCTGCTTTTTTGCATGTTTTTTAATTAGTTTTTTGACATCAATGTTTTTAGAGCTTTTTTTCACTTTTGCCTCTTTTTTATGTTTTTGTTGCCTTTACTCGTCATTTTTGCCGGTGGGTTTTTACGTTTTTGTTGCATTTTTTAACTTCTGTTGCCTTTTTCAAACATTTTTGCTGCTTTTTTTTAAAAACATTTCTGACGCTTTCTTTGACGTTTTTATCATTATTAAAAACTCAGTGACATGATGATAGAGTCTTTAGATCTGACACGGTTTCAGACTTTAGTCTTTTCAAAGTCTTCTAGTGTCTGGTAGGCAACAAACCAACTTTCTCATACTAACTGCAATGGTGTGTGTGTGTGTGTGTTTGTGTG
>NW_022605580.1:59837-62298 GCF_008692095.1 Etheostoma spectabile | reverse complement strand
TGTGTGAGTGTGTGTGTGTGTGTGCGAAAAACCCAAAATGTCAACACCAAGCTGCTTCAAAGGACAAACTCTGATTTGAAATCAATTAGTCGAGCATGGGATGACAGAGACGACATGTAAAGGAGAAATTACACCTGGGAGCCCCCCCCGCTGATCTGCAGATCAATATCCCGCCAAAACCTCAGATAAGACATCAAACGCAGCGGCGCCGTCCTCCCGCCGCTTCATCCAGGCAGCTAACGCTTCTCATCTACCTGAATATGAATGTGGAATATTTGGCTGCTGCTGCATCAGCAACACGTCGACGTCGACCGCTCTCCATGTCAAACATCGGCGGGAAAATACGAGAAACGTAGAAAAAAGATTTTACCACCAAGACGTCCAATTTAAGAAATTTAACAGAAAAAAGTGATAGAGTAAAAGTGGCAAAAAACATCAAGAAAGGCATAAAAAACGATAAAAAAAATGGAGGAAAAGAATTACAAGAAAAAAGGGACGAAAAGGTGACCAAAGGTCAAAAAGATTCCAGGAAAAACACGATAAAAACCTTGAAGAAAGCAATAAATACTTAGTTAAAGCTGCAAATACGCCAAAAAAAGGCGGGAAAATATGGATGAACAAAATGGAGGAAAAAATTACAAGTACGTCGGAAAAAGGCACTAAACGTTGCAAAATACTTAGACAAAAAGTCAAAAAGCTGCAGGAAAAAGGTAAAAACGGTGAAAAAAAGGAGATTAAAACAGCAACAAAGACGTTTTCTACGTTTGTCGTCTTTTTCCCGCCATTTTTGCCGCTTTGCTAACGTTTCTGCCTCCTTTTCGACGTCTTTGTTGCTGTTTTAATCACCTTTTTCCAATGGTTTCATCTGGTTTTCTGCAGCTGTTTGACCTTTTGTATTTTGTGACGTTTAGTGCCTTTTTCCGACGTACTTTTAATTTTTTCCTCCGTTTTGTCACCTTTTTTCTACGTTTCTCGTATTTTCCCGCCATTTTTATTGCAACGTTTTGTTGCCTTTTGTGCCGCTTAAACAAAGTATTCATGGCTTTTTCAACGTCTTTTTGTTATCAATGTTTTTATCATTTTTTAGTCCCTTTTTCCTTGTAATTTTTTCCTTCATTTTTCATAATTTTGATGCCTGTCTTGATGTTTTTGCAGCTTTTACTGTCTTTAATTTATTTATTTTTTGCAACATGGCACTAAGGGGAGAAAACGTTACTACTGCTTTGTTCCTTTTTTCTAAGTTGTCGTCTTCTTCCCGCCATTTTTGCCGCTTTAACGTTTCTATCGCCTTTTCGACATCTTTGTTGTCATTTCCTATCACCTTAAATTCAACGTTTTCATCGTTTTTTTCTGCAGCTTTTTGACCTTTAGTCTAAGTATTTTGCGACGTACTTGTAATTTTTTCCTCCATTTTGTCACCCTTTTTCCAGGTTTCTCGTATTTTCCCGCCATTTTGTTGCCTTTTTTGGCGTTTTTTGCCACTTTAACAAAGTAGTTATTGATTTTTTTCAGTGTTTTTATCGTGGTTTTCCCGGCAGCTTTCTGACCTTTGGTCACCTTTTCCTCCATTTTTTATCGTTTTGATGCATTTCTTGACATTTTTTGCGGTTTTCCACTGTCACTTTTTTCAGTTAAATTTCTTAAATTGGAAGTCTTGGCGGTTAAATCTTCCAGTCGGTCTCGGGGAAGTCGACCGCTCTCGATAATGTGAAGAGAGGCGATTCTGACAGATCTTTGAGCCGAGATGCTCCGAGAGACGAACGTGAAGCAGGAGGTCTCCGGCGTCAAATTAACACGGAGATGATATGAAGTATGAGCTGTGATTCTGAAGAAAACGAATCCATCCCCTGCTGTTTTGCACTTCAGTGTAGTTTAAAGCTTCTGCTGCTAAACACGAGCGCTGGAGTATGAAGTTCTCTTTAACCTTTATCTGACGGCTGGAGGAACTCTGAAGGTTTAATTACACATTCAACATGGTAATCAGCTTCTTTTCAGATTTAATCTAAACATTTGATGTCAACATTGCCAAAGCTCCTTAGATCAAAAATTGTGGCTCAAGACTTTGAATAAAAGGGTTAGGACTAGGCCCGGAACAGTCAGTCTTGAATTAATCAAATTTGACTTAGTTCCTACAAGATTTCGGGATGTCGCTTTGTTGCGCAATTTTGACCAATCGACGCAACTTTTTTTGCACATTTGACCAATAACCGGAGTTCCCCGCAACTTCAGCCAATCCCAGCAGTCCCCCACCCAGACTCTGTATCAGTATGGGACTCTGAGAGCCAATGACCAAGCAGGAGGGAGAACGGGTTGACGTCGCACGTACGTCGCCAAGTTCCTTTCCTTGTTTTACGAGACGTGTGTGACTCAAACATCTTACAATTACCAACAAAACGTACACTTAGAGATTGTCCTGCCAACCTGTATTATACATTTTAACATCAATGTACGCAACCGACAC
>NW_022605580.1:42731-59827 GCF_008692095.1 Etheostoma spectabile | reverse complement strand
ACACACACACACACACACACACACACGGTGGATGCAGGATGACCTAATTTGAGGACAGCTCGTTATTGAAGGTGCAATGATAAGTTAAAGTCCATTAAGTCCTTTATCAAACTGTGTGAATGTGTCCCAGCCCAGGATTGGAAGCTAACTAACAGTGTAAAGATTAACCAGCCACTGACAGACAGGTTCAAATTTGATTCATTCAATAAATTATTATTTTTTGTAGTGTGTATTTTTTTTTTTTTTCACCAATATTTGCGTATTTAAGGTTACTAGGAAAACTCAGCCCAGAGTTTTTTTTATTCTCCCCATAAAAAGATTGCAGTTTTTTTATTTTATTTGTACAAAACTGTGTAAAAAAAAGGAAAACATCGCAACTTTCTGTGTCTTCTGCAACTTCATTGCAACAAACATACAAAAAACTTTTATTATTGCAATTTTTTACAAAAGCTCCCGCAAAATCAGGCATGTTGGGCCGCAACAAACCTCAAAAAAGGCTGCGAAAGTCGCCCGAGTTGCCGATGCCGGCAGAGATGCGACGTTGTGCCGGCCTGGGTTGCCGATGACGAAATACGGGTTGTATTTTGCATGTTTTTAGGGAACCGATCACTACATCTGTTAGGATATGTTCAGCCCTTGTTTTTCCCTGGATCAACTCCCACTCGTCACCCTGGCTGTTATAAACCCTGGATCAACTCCCACCCGGCCCGACGTTAACCATCACCACTCAATTCCGAACCTTAACCCCGAATCCGCACCCTACCCGGAACCTAAGTCGAACCCTAATCCCTACACCAGTCCGTACCCGCAAACAGACTTTAAAGTTGTAGGGTCCAGCATGTTGCCCCAAATAGCTGTCCGGACCCCAACAGCAGTAGTAGGTCCTGCTTTGGACCCCCCAAAACCTGGGGGTTAAACAAAAAAGGTTTTTTTTAAAATTAGACAACACCCAACACACACACACACACACACAAACCACACCAACACACTACACACACACCACACAACACACACACCACACACACACACACGCACACACACACACACACACACACCAAACACCCACAGGCACAGACACAAATAAACAGAGATGGTACGATTGTCTCCTTTATCTCCCTCTAAACCGCTTCCCCTCGAGGTGCATATCATGCTAACCATGCAAAAACTTAAAAAATGTATCTATAAAAAATAATTGTTCCAAAATGCATAGCAAGTAAATTAATATATATCTTTCTATATATACCATCAATCGCTTTTTCCGTTTTCCTGATATCCTGAACGTTGCATGGTCTACACTAGAAATCGCTGCGTCACATCACAGTGCGTTGGCTTTGGCAGCAATAAGCTTTTGGTGTTTATAGAGTGTATAATGTTCTTTTTTTGGTCTTTCTTAAGCTAGTTTTTGCGAAGAGTGCGCTGTACAGAGTTCTAACTTTACAAACTGTCTGTTTTTTTTCTTCTCTTTTTTCGGCGCGCCGTGGCTGTCCCGTCTGGGGCGCTGCGGTCGTGAATGACATCGGCGTTGGCCCTCTGACCGTCGTTGGCCTCGGACCTTCGCGTTGCCGTCACTTCGCCGCTTGCGAACCTCGCGGCATAAGGTGGATTAAGAGCCACCGCTCCTCCTGGCTTGGACCCAACCGAGTTGGTTTAGAGCGTTTGGGATCAAGGTTCTTATCTCGGGCGTCGTGGATTTTGCCGGCGACCGCCCTCTCAGGGCTGCATTTCCACACTGCGTCGCCGAAGCCCTCCCCCCGTGGAGGATAGCTGCAGGGCCCCCCCCCCCGCTGGGCGTGAACGGGTCCCGTTGGTCCGTGGTCAGTCTCCTCCTGTCCCCAGTAGCTGGTCTGGTCTGGAGCCGGAGCCCGGCGTCCCCGGGCGCCACCCCTTCGGCCGCCGCCGACCAAGAAGTCCCCCTCCCTCACTCGCGCTCCACGGAGATGCTGACACCGCCCAGCGAGCGCTCCAGCTCCTCTTGGTTCCCCGACAGCAGGGATAGCGCGATCGGCCCCCCCCCCCCCCCCCCCACCGTGGTCCTGCCCGGGCCCCGCACGACAAGTCCTGCAGCGAGCTGATGGCAACACCGTGGGCGCTCCGCGTACGTGGGGAACGTCTGCCGTCGGGCGTCGCGGTGGAGCTGCGAGGGTCGGCGGGGCTGACTGTCTGGAATTGGTCCGCGGGGGCCGCCGGCCAACCGGACCCCCTCGGCGCTCGTCCTCGCCCCCCCCCGACGGGCACCTGGTACGGCCATGTGCGGTGAACGCCTCTGCGGTTGAGGAAAACGCGGCGGACCTCGCCGTTTGGGCGCGGCGCCGCGGTCTCCAGGGTCATGCGTGCGGGCCGGCGGAGTCCAACCTGCAGGTGCTCCGTGTGCTGAATGCATGCCACAGGAAGTCCAACTTCTCTCCATGTCCTCCACACCTGGGACGGAGACACTTCAGCGTAGGAATACTTTACTACTGTGCTGTAAGTCCTAGATGTTGAAGGTTGATGTATCAGAAATACTAAGTCTGTGTTACAGTTGCAAGAAAACCTAAATATCATAGTAGAGATACAGAGAGGAAAATAAGTATTTGACACCCTGCCTTTTTGCAAGTTCTCCCACTTAGAAGCACGAGGTCTGATATCGTCACCGTGGTGCATGTCCCCACGGTGAGCGACATAATCTAAAAAAATCAGAAATCACATGTTATGATTTTTTTTTACTATTTATTTGTATGATACATCTGCAAATGAGTATTTAAACACCTGGTCTATCCAGCTACAATTCTGACCCTCAAAGACTTGTTATCTGCCTTCAAATGTCTGAAAAAAAAACTTAAAAATGACAATTTCAGACCCCCCTATGAACTTGCAAAATGGCAGGGTTTCAAACACTTTTCTTCCCCACTGTATAAATAAGAAATATGGAAAACTGTGTATATGCAGGTCATTACATATTAAAGGCTTTTTTCATGATAACAGTAGTTTACATAATTAAGGATGTAACGTGAAACAGTAATAAGAAATATAGTAGCATCAAAGTTTGCATAATGTGTTTATTTCAGACTCTCTGTCGGTACACGATCTGTTCCACAGTAGCGGTCTGCTGTTTAGCCTCCCCTGGAAGCTAACGCTAGTTTAGCTCACAGCTAAGTTTGTCTAACAGCTGGCAGCTTGATTCGGCCTAAAGTAACGTTACTGCAAACTAAACTGGCGGGAAAAGCAGCTCCAGCTAAACTAATACTTTATCAGAATCAAAATACAGTATTGAGTGATTGTGTTTTTAAAATGAGCACCAGTAAAGTAGTAGCTGACGTAACAGCTGTATACATTTCAAACGGTTATTTAAGTTTTAATGGTCTTTACACGCTGTCTCAGCTACGAATACGCTGTATGCTAACTAACGTTAGCTTTCCGTGGAGGCGAACCATACTTTCCTTTTCTTTAACTGTCTACGGAACATGTCGTAGCAGTTGTCATAAATCCATCCCGCCTTCATCATGACATCCATCTGACACTTCAGGCATCATCAATACATCTTCAACATCATCATGACTCATCAGGGACCTCTTCATGACATCTTCATACATCATCTGACATCTTCAGACATCATCAATGACTCAGCAGGACATCTCATGACATCCATCATGCATCTTCATGCATCATCATGAACAATCATCATGACATCTTCCTGACTCTTCATGACATCATCATGCATGACCTCATCATGACTCTTCCATTAATCTTCATGACATCTTCATGAATCCTCATGAACATCATCATTACATCATCATGACATCTTCATGACATCTTCATGACATCATCATGACATCACATGCCCTTCATGACAGATCTTCATGCATCATCATGGCATCATCCAGGTATCATCTGCACATTTGCGAACATCTTGCACTGGGCAGAACGGAATCGTGCAGGAGGACGGATCGGTAACCGACACTCACTAATTGTGTGGTGTTGTGTGTGTTTGTGGTGTGTGTGTGTCTGTGTGGTCAGACACTTTAGAGGGAGGATTCAAAATTCGACGTCCCCAGGGCTGGAAGGACTTCCTGTGGCGCTTCTTTGGTGCCTTGTGGGAGAAGGGTTTGCACTGACAGTGCTCCTTGACTCAAAATTATACACTTACTTGTAGTGTTTAATTGTTCCCGCTAACTACCTCCACTTAGTTCCACACTAATTTACAAAAACAAGTGTTTTATTATAAAAATCAACTACACAAAATTGCATTGCGATGACTTGTATTTATTGACTACAATGCTGCTATATATAAATACATGCTGTGTGACCAAGTTCTACTGCCGGTCTTCGTCTTAACAAGTAAAGATTTGAAGCAGCACCTGGTGCACCCAATGCTGCAGATTTGGATCCGCATTTGACACCGTTTGCTACAAACAGCCTCGTGTGTCTATTTTGATCGGAGTCAAATCACTGAAACGTTGATTATTTGATGGTTTTTGGCAGTTCTGATCCTCAACCGTCTCTCCCCCGGTACAAATCTAACCCATCATGCTTTGGTGCTTCGGTGTCGGGCATCGAGTCAGCTTGGCTAGGTAGGTCTCCTCCTGCACCACAGGGACACTGAGTGACATGACTCAAGACCTTTCTTCGGGGGAGCATAAATCACAGATTTCACCCGCTTTAGTACGCACGCTTGAGAAATAAAAATTTCCTGGACCTGTTTTCCTTTTTCCGTGTTTTGCTAATTTTTGGTTAAAAACATGTAGCCATGGAATTATCACTCATTTGCTAGGTTACATCTTCTTAGCCCTTTATACTTTTTTCCACTAGTTTGAACTTATTTTTGGGGAATTTTATGGCCAGAACCCATTTACATGAATGATTTGGGTGAAATAAGCATAAATATTAACTGTTGGACAAATAGTCAGGACAGATGATTACGTAGACCATGAACTTCATTCGGTAAGCATTTGGAACCGTCCATGTTATTTTTTGGGAAAGTTTAGTTAGCAACATTTTTTTTTTTTTACTTATTACAGAAAACTTGAAAATGTTCCCAAAAATTTGACCGTGAGTAGACATCAGTCTGTTGAAACTGTCCATGTATAAGTATGTATGGCCTGCACCATTATCGATTAATCATTAGTTGTCAACTCTTTACCCGTGTGTTGTTCTTTCCCGTCACCAACAAAAACACAACAGTTTGGTCACTTTTTTCAACATCGTGTTTACTTTTTCTGACCTTTTGGTTACTTTTGCTGACCTTTTGGTTACTTTTTCTGGACAGTTTGGTCACTTTTTCTGACATTGGTCAATTTTTCGACATTTTTGGTCAATTTTTCTGAACATTTTTGTTTACTTTTTTCTGACCTTTTTGGTCACTTTTTCTCTGACATTTCTGTTACTTTTTCTGACATTTTTGTTACTTTTTTCCTGACATTTGGCCACTTTTTCTGACATTTGTGTTACTTTTTCTTACAGTTTTGTTACTTTTTCTGTGACATTTTGGGTCAATTTTTCTACATTTTTGTTACTTTTTCTTGACCTTTTTGTCACTTTTTCTGACATTTTTGTTACTTTTTCTGACTTTTGTTTCTTTTTCTGACATTTTGGTCCCTTTTTTCTCCATGTTTGGTCATTTTTTTTTCTGACATTTTGGGTCCATTTTTCTGAAACATTTTTGTTACTTTTCTGACCTTTTTGTCACTTTTTCCTGACATTTTGTTACTTTTTCTGACATTTTGTGTTACTTTTTTTCTGACATTTTGTCACTTTTTCTGACATTTGTTGTTTATTCCTTTTTTTCTGACATTTTTGGTTACTTTTTCTGACATTTTGGTCAATTTTTTCTGACATTTTTTGGTTTACGTTTGCTGGGACATTTGGTCAATTTTTCTGACATTTTTTGTTACTTTTTTCTGAACCTTTTTGTCACTTTTTCTGACATTTTTGTTTACTGTTTTCTGACATTTTTGTCACTTTTTCTGACATTTTTGTTACTTTTTCTGAACCTTTTTGTCACGTTTTCTGACATTTTGGTCCCAATTTTTCTTGACATTTTTTGTTACTTTTTCTGCATTTTTGTTACTTTTTCCTGCCATTTTTGTTCTTTTTCTGACATTTTGGTCACTATTTCTGACATTTTTGTTACTTTTTCTGACCCTTTTTGTCACTTTTTCTGACTTTTTTGTTACTTTTTCTGCCATTTTTTGTTACTTTTTCGACCTTTTGTCACGTTTTCTTACTTTTGTGTCAATTTTTCTGACATTTTTGTTACTTTTTTCTTGACTTTTTGTTACTTTTTTCTGACATTTTTGTTACTTTTCTTACATTTTGTTTACTTTTTCTGACATTTTGGTCACTTTCTGACATTTTTGCCACTTTTTCTGACAGTTTTTTTACTTTTTCTGACATTTTGGTCAATTTTTTCTGACCATTTTTCTCTGCTTTTTCTGACATTTTTGTTACTTTTTTCTGACCTTTTTGTCACTTTTTCTGACCTTTTGGTTACTTTTTTCTGACTTTTGTTTACTTTTTTTGACAATTTTTGTTTAGCTTTTTCTGACATTTTTTCTCATCTTTTTCTGACTTTTTCTCTCTTTTTCTGACTTTTTCTTCTCTCTTTTCTAACATTTTTGTCCTTTCCCTCATGTTGTGGATGCTTTTTCAATGTTTTTTTTTCCAAAGTTTTAAAATATTTTTTAATGTTGACTTTTCGCCGGTCCTTTTTGTGTGAAAAAAATAACAATAATAATTAACTGAAAACGAAAACCAATTTCAAGAATTTTTGATTTCATTAGTCACTCAAACACCAGAAATGGGACAAAAAAGTCCAGGTGGAAAAATACCAAAATTACTCGTTGAGATCTGACTTTTTCAGTCTAAAATTGCAATACAATCTTACAACATTGTCCATTCATTATGTTTTCTCTGTGAGCAGAGTAGCGGTACCTGGGCGACTGACTGGGCGGGTAGGTAAAAGGCGTTTTCTGCGTTTTCTTCTGTTTGGGGGTGAGGGGGGGTCCAGGGGCCAGAATCATGTCGATCCTTAAAGGAAGAGAAACAGGATGAGCTCAGAAAAAGAAGAAGACATTTGCGTCAATCCGACAGACTACAGACATCTGTGGGGTAGTTCCTGACCTGGTCTGGAGGTATTTGATTCTACAGAGCATGTCCAGGTGTCCGGCAGAGTACTGCTCGATCACGTCTTTGACATCGTAATGCCTCAAGTTGCCTTAAACCCGCTTCTTGTTCCAGGAGGAATTGCATGATCCTGTGAGACAAAGCAAAGTTTTCTAGAATGAAGGCGACAGAATCCATTTGATCAAACCTGGGGAACTACGGCATCGTCTTTGTGATAACCATTTCAATTTTTCACATATTTCGAATTGATGCCATAGTCAATCGCCATGCGTCCATTTCTTTATTTATTAATTTATTACTCAGGACAATGCACATTGACGAGCAAGCACAAACCGAACACGTAATGTTCCCAGATTTGTAGCCCCAGGAGCTAATATTCATGCTGCACAGGACAATTCATTGGTAAACTTAAATGGAAACACAATTAGCTGTTATTACATGTTTGGTTAGCTTTACCTGGCTCTTAAGGGGCCAAAGTGGGACGCTTTGGGAGTGTGTCCCATAATGCACTACCTTTAATATATAGGGTTAGGGTAAGTTTAGGGTTAGGGTTTATATTAGTCTGTGTCTTCCTCCCAATACGTTCCCAGGCAACATGGGTTATGTTTATGTTCTGGTCAGTTGGACATTTGTCCTCGCGTAGTTTTTGTCTAGTCCATGCACTTCCCCGGGATGGAGCACAACGTGCTCTGTTTCATTGCATGTTCTTTAAACCAATCACAATTGTTTTGGGTTAAGCACCATACGAGCAACGGTGCCTTGATCCACTTTTCTGACATACAGAAGTCTCTCGTTATCCACTTGTCTGCTACTTGTCACAAAGGGACGCATGCGCGAGCTCAATTGGGTCTCTTCACATATTGGGCAGTGACGCGCATTTACGCCTCTTTGCAGCGACGTTTTTTGGAACAGATTGTTGGATCGTGTTGGACGGGAGGTCTACACGGAGATGCCCCTGTCCCACAGAACCCCACTGTGAGCCGACTTTCCAACCTAACCTCTTTCCCAAGTCCTCCCTGTGCAACGCGCCTTCAAATTGTTGGACAGACCAGTCTTGGGCCCTGAACCTGAAACCATACGGGTTGGATCATCCCATTCAGACGCATTCAACCCAAAATAATGGGGTGGAAGGAAGCAGCGTTTCACAGGGTTAATCACTCTCAACAGGCCCTCACACTAGTTGAGTTCCTGCATTAGTCAGCTGGGTGGCCTATGATGTTCTCCTGCTTAGACTCGCTGGTTGTCCCATGCTCACTCTGAGGCTGCAGCAAACATCCAGATCACCAGTCTTACTGTGGTCCCTGGAGTATTTTAAAACTGCAACGTACTCTAACATCTCCTGCAGCAGAAAGATAACAAGAGGATCGCTGAAAACAAGATTTTTAGCTGCTGTAAGAAGTTTTCTGATTGCGTTCTGGTTCTCTACTTCCTTTTTTACAATAACTAATCCCAATTAAAGCCCCAGGTTCCTATAAGCCCCGTACCCTCTAGCTTATCCCCTCACATCACAGGACCGTTTTCCCCTCCCCTCCTCCATTACATTTTTAAAACAAATTGGGGGGGGGGGGGGGGGGCAGCACAGGTATTAACTCTGCATGGGGGGCCCAAACGTTTTTGCAGACGCCATTTTTTGTTTGCCTGTCTGTTATTTTGAAAGTGTAGATGAGTAAGTCAATCTAACTTTTTGTGACATATTATACGAATGTCTAACGTCATTTTTAATGCCTTTTGGAGATTTTTCCATCTTTTCTTTGGCTTATTTATGCAACATTAAATCACGTGTTTTAACCTGGGGGGCCAAAACTTTCGAACCCCACTGTATATTGTATACTAAGTATTTTCGTTATCTTATCTTCTGTGCTGTGTGACGGATATTGGGGCTGCTGTAACATAATTGTCCCATCTTTTTGGGACTATCTATCTATTCGTTCTGCAGTAGTCTATCTATTTCGATCTATCTACATCTATCTATCTACTATCTATCTATCTATCTATCTATCTTCCTATCTCTCTCCCAACACTAGATCTATCTATCTATCTTTCTATCTATCTATCTATCATCTATCTATCTAGCCCTCATCCATCCACCATCCTCCATCCCTCCATCCATCCACCATACGGAATGACAAGGCTTTTTCGATACTAATGAGGCAATTTGCCCATTCCTAAAAGATACCCGCCCCAGGGGGCGTCAGACTGGGGGGGGGGGCGGTGAGATACCCAGGGCCCTCATTGATGAGGAGGCCCCAAATTTATGCTACAATGAACACTGAGGATGCGGGGATGGGCCCTAGACAATTCCTTCTACCCGCCCCGTATTTTGTGCCACGCCCCCGCCCAGCCCTACACATGATCATCACGAAAAAGTAGGAAGTCACATGTAAATTGGGAAAGTCACAAGACAGATCTTAATGAAATGTGGATTTAAAGCGCCTGACCTGACTGCCCTGATGACCAGCTTCAGTGTGGGGATCATCTCCTCCAGGAGGATGTCTGCAGGGAAGCCCCGTTCCTCTAAGGCTGGTTCTCCCAGGGCTCCAGAATCTGGCAAAATGAAACAAGTATTTACAAGAATGAGGGGTGACCCTGAAAAGTCGAATATTCTATACTTCGATGGAAGGAGCCTGATTCGACCGCCAGTCTCAAGGCACTGACACCCCCAGACCCCCCACCCCACAGACTCGAGTCTGTTCGCTGTGTCCCGTGCCGTCGGCGTCCATTTTGGCCGATTTTGACTTCGTCTTTTCTTGTCCGTTCGCGAGGAACGACACAACATCCTTGCTTGTGTCAAGTTGGGGGGGTCTACACCTGGCTCTTTAGGGAAGACCCGAAGATAAAATTAACATCCAGACCGCACCAACTAGCGCTGGTCTAGAGAGTAAGACCCGGTTTACGTCTTGTGCTGGTGGGCTGGGTTATCATGACGTTCGAAAAAAAACTTTCGGCCCGTCGCTGTGTAACCATAGAGTCTGTTAGTGTTGCTTTAACCTGGATGGGAAACCAGAACCACCGTGTCTGGGGAGGACAACCAGACCCGTGTCTGTGGAGGAAACCAGAAACCCCCGTGGTCTGAGGAGGAAACCAAACCACCGTGGTCTGGTAGGGAACCCCGCAGTCTGCTGCTCCTCAGGCTGGGGGAAGAATCCAGCTGGTTCTTAGAGAACTTGAGTAGAAAACCAGCAACCAAACTGGCACCCGAACCAAAAGAACCTGGTTAGCCTTGGTGGAAAAGACATATCATGACATTAGCAAGCCCACACAGGTGCCATGGTGATGGCCGTGGTCCGTGGCCCACACCCCCCCACGCGGTTTGACTTCCATACCTTCAGAGCTCTGGCTTAGCGGTGGCCCTTCATGCGTAAGCCGTGCGGAAGCGTTCCCCGGTTGCTGACCCGCAGGTTTGGGCTCCTTGGAGGACCTTTCCTCGATGGAGCGCGTGCCCCGTGAGCCTCCGCCCGTCCCGACCGGCGGCCCGCGCGTTCTGCAGCCGAAACACGGCTCCATAAACTCAGTTTTTGGCTAGAATGCAAGATAACACTGGAGAAAAGAGATACTTTGGAGGCGAGGGGTTGTGATATATGGCCTGAATGTTCAAAGTCATACGACACGTTTCTGCTAATGACCAACGTCTCTATTAAACAATTAAAAAAAAAATTGTGGAACTTTTTTGGCCCCCATCCTTTTTGGGGTATTTTTGACCGTTTTGGGTGCCTTCCATACGTTTTAGGACTCCCTTTGCGAAACTTTTGGTTTTTTGGGTCAATGCTTTTGGAGCTTTTTTTTTAACATTTTTGATGCTTTTTTGATGTTTTTTTCCCTTCGAACTATATTTTTGTCACTTTGTTTGCTTGGTGGCTAATGAACTTTTGTGGTGCTTTTACGAAGCCCAAACTGTATTTATTAGATTAGATTAATTAGATTAGATTAGATTTTACTTTATCACCCACACGGGAGCATTTTGGGGGGGTGGGGGGGGGGGTGGGGGGGGGGGGGGGGGGGGGGGGGGGTGGGTGGGGGTGGGGGGTGTATCAGTATGCTGCTGAAGGAGCTTTCTCAGGGTCGCGGTGCGAAGTTAGAAGCATTCGAGACGTGTAATAATACAGGTGTCCAATAAATCTGACTTTTTCTCTGAAGAACATGTGAGTACTCTCCGTGTCCGGTCCTGGATGTATCTGGCCCCAGTGAACCCCCCTGCTCTATACTCTCTTTGTAGGGACACGTGGCTTCGCTCCACACCGTCAGACCACCGGGGTTCCGAACCTTGGTGAAGTGATTGTCCAAATTCAGATTTGATAAGGTTATATTACAGACGCTGCATCCATGTTTATTAAAGTGTGAGGCGAGGGGTGCAAGACATGAAGATTGGCTCCATGAGCGACAGGAGTTCTTCTGCATCAATAAAGTGCCAGCCACCACCCCCACAACATCCCCATGTGATGGATTTCCCATTGCTGCTTATTTTGGTTCTTGTCCGCTCTTAATAATCGAAGGGGTGTGTAAGTAAACTGTAATATATATGTGTAAATATATAGATATATATAAAAACACATATCATATATTGTATAGATATTCCGTTTTAACATATCAATGGGTTTGATCCTACATTTTTTAATAAAAGACATCTAGGTGAAAACGGGACTCCATGGGTTTACGTCTTCTTTAGGCTTTCAAAGCCTTTTGCACTATGCAGGGACTCGATTTCAGTATCTTAGACGTGCAATAGAGTCCCAATACGTTAAAACCCAAACACAGCAATGGTAACGAGCCTTAAGGGGAAATTGTTTGGTTGTTCTCTCTTAATTGAAAAGCGTGGTCTAGCACCTAGTCTATTCATATCTCAGGGCTTGAAATAGAAGTCCCAAGAACGTAAACCCAAAACGCCGCAATGTTACGTAGCCTTATGGGAAATGTTGGTCTCCTCTAATTTAAAAGTAAGGCTCTAAACCTACTCTATCTAGAAAGTGTCCTAAAATTAAGTATTTTGTTGATTTACCGCCATATGAAAATGAAATCCTGCTGAAACCATGTAGCTGTCCCAGAAAACTTTTCTTTCTACCGACTTAAGCCCATTTGACATCAGATTCGCACCAGGGGGGTTGTGGCTTCCTCCCTAAAAAGTTCAAAGGGGGATTCTAGGCCCCCCCCCGAACCAGCATCTTCCTACAGGAGACTCCGGTCTAGTCTAAGCGCAACCTCTCCTTGGATCTACTTCACGGTCCGCTGCCCTGCGCCAGAACAACGCCCCCACCGGCCCCCCTGCACCCGGGGGGGGGGGGGAGGCTATGAAAGGGTGGGGGGGGGGAAAGGGGCAGGGGGAAGGGCGGGGTAGGAGGGGGTGGGGGGGGAAAAGGGAGAGAAGAAGCCGGCGGTGGCGGGGAGGCGGCGGGTGGGGGTGCGCGCGCCTGGGCGGGGGATCGGCAGGCAAGGCGGGGGCCGAGGCCGGCCAGGGCAGGAGGGGGCTCTCCGCAGGAGGGGGGGGGGGGGCCGGGACTCTCCTGGGCAGAGCGGAGGAAGCCTCACAGAGCCGCGGATGGATCGCTTCTCCTGTCATGAGGGTGTGCCAATGGCCGACAATATTCGGCAGCACAAATACAAAGAGGCTCCCCTGGTAAAATAGACTCCTGTTTTTTTTTTTTTGTGCCTTTCAAGAGTGCAGATGAGCCGGTGTAACGGAGCCGCCGCCACCCGAAGGGCCTCTGACACGGGGAGCGCCGGTCTGTCGACTCAGCTCCCACAGCAACACACAATATGAGGCCTCTTATGTGGCCTCGGTGGCAGAAGTGGGGACGGCAGATTACGTGCGTTAGGTCTTGCAGAATGGTAAGCTTTAAAGGACGTATATGAACACTCTTTTGCTAGTACGGGGCTTCTCTCCGCGCAGTGGAATAAAGAGCCGTAAAATTTGCACGTGATTATCCCCGTGGATCTCTGTAAATGAGGAAATCATGCAGCCTTATCCTCCCACAGCTCTGCCGTCCCCAAGACCCTATTGGTTTTTACTACGGCCAAACAAACCTGCGCGGTGCAACATTAAGGTTACACCAATTTTATTTGAACTTTTCAGAGTGGTTTATGAATCGTTCCAAGCTGTTATGAGAAAAAGAATCTTCTCACCAGGTGAAATGCTACGATTTGGCAACATGAGCCAATCATATATTATTTCTTTCACAGATATCTACACAAGTGAATTTGACGGAAGGGAGTTCCTCTTCCAAAAACAGTTTGTCCTGACTGATCGTCTGCCTGACTGTTTATCCATCATGGGTGGGTTGGTATTTTTAGTGTAAGTTGTAAGGAAAGTAACTGTGTGAGTAGTATTAATAGAGATTAGAAAAACACGTTGAAAAGGCCGTAGGGTCGACTTAATCTTGACTCCTACATAAAATGGGACAAGCTCTTAATGGGCGCTGATGCAATTTTTGTCCATTTCGTGGCTTTTGTTTCTGCATGTTTCTTCGGTATGAAACCCCCCCCCTACAGGTTTCTCTATAGACCCCCACCGCCCCCCTACCGGTTTCTCTATAAACCCCACCCCCCCTACAGGTTTTCTCTATAGACCCCCCCCCCCCTACAGGTTTTTCTCTATAGACCCCCCCCTACAGTTTCTCTATAGACCCCCCCCCCTACATGTTTCCTCTATAGACCCCCCCTACAGGTTTTCTCTATAACCCCACCCTACGTATAGAGGGCCCCCCTACAGGTTGGCTCTATAGACCCCCCCTAGCCGATAGAGCTCCCCTAACAGATCTCATGTCATCCTCATTTTTGCCCTCCAAAAGCAATGTGTGCTTCATGTAATGCCCTCATTTGTTTCATGTTTCCGGGGCCCAGTTTCTTCATGTGTGCCCTCAGTTGTCTTCATGGTGCCCTCAGGTTGCCCTCAGGGTGGTTTTTCATTTTTGCCGCCCTGTTGGTCCCCTTCATGTGCCCTCATGTTGTCCTTCATGTTGCCCCCTGTTGTCCTCATGTTGCCCCCATGTTGGTCTGTCATGTTGCCCTCAATTTTGTCCCCAGTGGGTTGTCCTCGTGTTGCCCCCAGTTGTCCTCTGTGACTCTGTTGCCCTCATGTACCGATGTTTCTTCTGTTCCATGTTGTCCTCATTATCCTCAATGTTGTCCCATGTTTTTCATTTGACCATGTTGCCCCTATGTGTCTCATTTTGCTCCTCATGTTGTCCCCAGGTGTGTCATGTCTGTTGTCCATGTTGCCCTCATGTTTGTCTCATGTTGCCCATGTTGCATTGCCCCATGTTGTCTCATGTGTCACCTGGTTGCCTCATGTTTGTCCCTCTGACTCGTCATCTGTTTCTTCATGTTGCTCATGCCCATGTTGTCCGCAGTTGTCCTCATGTTGATCCTTTCCCATGTTGTTAAGTGTCTCATGATCTGGCCCCATGTTGTCCTCGTCCATGTTGTCCTCATGTGTCCTCATGTTGTCTTCATGTTGTCTTCAATGTTTCCTCATGTTGTCCTTCATGTTGACCTCATGGTTGTTCCTCCATGTTGTCTTCATGTTGTGTCCTCAATGTTTGTCCTCATGGTTGTCCTCAGGTTGCTCATGTTGTTCTTCATGTTGTCACTCGATGTTGTCCATGTTGTCCCCTATGTTATAGTACCTCATGTTGTCCTCATTTTGTCCCCATTCCATAGTTGTCCTCATGTTGCCTCTATCAATGTTCTTTTTAATCCGCCCAAAATAACAGATGATTCCAACGCTCTTTGCCAAGTACAAATCTATACTTTCATTAAATTTTGGGTCTTATTATATTTGTATAGACATTGTTTAAAACTATGGAAGTGTTGTTGAAATGTATTGAGTAAAGTTGACATTTCTCAGTCCTGTGATTTCATCAACATCCATTCCTTGCATTTTAGTCGGGTCAATAATTCAATTTCTTGCTTTCTAACCTCAACAGTGAGTATAAAATTAATAATCCTATTAAATGAGTTATTGACCAACAATCACAAAAATAACTGTGAAAACAATGTTAAAAATAGTGGTTGCGTAGTGTTGAAACGATCAAAAAAGTGACAAACACTGGAAAAAAATGTGCAAAACAGGTTGAAAAAAGGGACAAAAACGTAAGAAAAAAGGGTAGAAACATTAAAAAACCATACCTTAGTATCGTTAATTTCAGATTATTATGGGTTGCATGACAGCAGATGATGTGTCCCTATTTTTGTGGTCAGTGTGTCGTTCAAAAAAGATCGTAACAGCTAACTCTGGAGAAGATCGGGCCGCCATAAACTGAACCTATTCTTGCAAACGCGTCCTCACTCAACACACCACACACACACACACACACACACACAGAAAGTGGGGGGAGGGGCACCACGACACCACACACAACCAGCACACACACACTAAATTGAATCTTCGATGGGTTTATAATTTTCGGTCAGTGCTGTGTTGTAGACTACACTACTACAGATAAAAGTCTAATGTAACATCACCCAGTGCACCTGCACACCACACACAGCACACCCCACACGCACACACACCACACTCTCACACGACACAACTGACTCTTCGATGGTTGTAATTTTCTCGTGTGTTGAAAGACTACACAATACAACAGATAAGGTCTCATTTAACATCGCTCAGTCCACAACACACCCACCACACCACACCACACACACACACACATGCGCACGCCACACCCACACACCACACACACACACACACACACACAACACACACGCACACACCTGCGCTGTGCTGTAGTTTCTGGCTGCGCCACCTCTTCGCTCAAGCAACAAGATAATTCAGACTTCTTTCCCCTCTTCCCCTCCGCTGATCCTACAGCCGTTAAATCTCTCCTCTCTTCTCTAAACCTGTCGTTATGTTCTGTTTCTCCCTCTCTCCATCCTCCAGTGTTTCTAACAGTATTGACGCGGCGCCAATCCTTGTTCCCCCCCCCACCTCTACGTTTCATCTATCGGCCTTTTGTGTCCTTTGCTTTCTGTCATTCCCTCCATCGTAAATGTCCCGCTTCTGACGTTGTTCCAAACTGTTGACAGCTGCTTTACAGCCGCCGTTTATAGAGATAGATAGATAGATAGATAGCTAAGAAATATGATAGATGTAGATAGATGATTAGATGGATAAGATAGATGATAGAAAGATTGATAGATGGATAGATAGATAATAGTAGATAGATAATAGATAGATTAGATAGATAATAGAGATGATAGAAAGATAGATGGATGAAGATAGCTGATAGATTCGGATCGCTACGAGATTAAGATCTATAGATAGATATTGCTGGGGCCTAAAAAAGTAAATTCAGTCCCTCATTGAGATCTTTTTTAGGCTATTGGGTGAACTAGCCTTTAATTTCATCCTACAACGACAAACACTACTGCCTAAGTTTCTGAGTTACTGCCCCCCCCACCCCCGACCCCCCATCGCCCCCCCCCCCCCCCCCCCCCCCCTCCTATGACCTGTATCAGGGCACACACCATAACCATGTTGTTGCTTTAGCAGCTGTAACTTGCTGATCCATCTTGTAAACATGTCGGCTCGGCCGAGGCCAAGAGCGCGGTGCAGAACCTCCGATGTAATGAGTCCATGTCCCAACAGCCCGCCACAGGTGGGGGGGGGGACAGAGAGAGGCTTGGGTTTAAAGTTCCCTCTGGCAACAAACACTTGCTTACACGGGAAATACGTCTGGAGTACTTGAATGAGGTTTACAGACTGGTCAGGAGGACTTTTATTGAGTTAACCATCCGGCTGAAATGAAGGAACATCTGGGTGAATGAGGGACATCCCGCTCAATGAAGGGACAGCCGCAAAAATAAGGGACATCTGGCTGAAATGAGGGATATAACATACTGTTGGGTTTGTTCAGCCCCTTTGTTTTTTCCCCTCCCTGCTGGTTCTCTGTCTTCCCTGTGTGTTGTGTGGGTGTGTCTCCCCTGATCATCATCACCAACCTGCTGTTCGTCACACACTTGGGTCTCATCACCACCGGGTGGCATCACACCGGTCATTCATC
>NW_022605580.1:32300-42706 GCF_008692095.1 Etheostoma spectabile | reverse complement strand
TCATCGCCCTGGCTGTTATAAACCCTGGATCAACTCCCACTCATCGCCCTGGCTGTTATAAACCCTGGATCAACTCCCACTCATCACCCTGGCTGTTATAAACCCTGGATCAACTCCCACTCATCGCCCTGGCTGTTATAAACCCTGGATCAACTCCCACTCGTCACCCTGGCTGTTATAAACCCTGGATCAACTCCCACTCATCGCCCTGGCTGTTATAAACCCTGGATCAACTCCCACTCATCAGCAGCACGGTGGCTAAGTGGTTAGCACTTCTGCCTCACAGCAAGAAGGTTCTTGGTTCGAATCCAGGGCGTTCCGGGCCTTTCCGTGTGGAGTTTGTATGTTCTCCCCGTGTTTGCGTGGGTTTCCTCCGGGTGCTCCGGTTTCTTCCCACCATAAAAAACATGCATAGGACTACAGTTGAAAATTAGCCAATTGGCTAACACTGGCGCATTTACAGAAATGTTCATTAATGTGCATTGTCCTAATCAAATAAATAATCAATAACCCTGGATCACCTCCCCATCATCCCCTGGCTGTTATAAACCCTGGATCAACTCCCACTCATCGCCCTGGCTGTTAAACCCTGGGATCAACTCCCCACTCGTCACCCTGGCTGTTTAAACCCTGGATCAACTCCCACTCGTCACCCTGGCTGTATAAACTATCAATCACTCCCACTCATCCCCCTGGCTGTTATAAACCCTGGATACAACTCCCACTCATCGCACTGGCTGTTATAAACCTGGTCACTCCCACTCATCACCCTGGCTGTTATAAACCCTGGATCAACTCCCACTCATCGCCCTGCTGTTAAAACCCTGGATCAACTCCCACTCATCACCTGGCTGTTATAAACCCTGGATCAACTCCCACTCGTCCACCTGCTGTGTTATAACCCTGGATCAACTCCCACTCATCGCCTCTGTTATAAACCCTGGATCAACTCCCACCATCGCCCTGGCTGTTATAAACCCTGATCAACTCCCCTCATCCGCATCGCGCGTTATAAACCTGGATCAACTCCCACTCACAGCACACGTGGCTAAGTGGTTAGCACTTCTGCCTCACGCAAGAAGGTTCTTGGTTCGAATCCAGGGCGTTCCGGGCCTTTCCGTGTGGAGTTTGTATGTTCTCCCCGTGTTTGCGTGGGTTTCCTCCGGGTGCTCCGGTTTCTTCCCACCATAAAAAACATGCATAGGACTACAGTTGAAAATTAGCCAATTGGCTAACACTGGCGCATTTACAGAAATGTTCATTAATGTGCATTGTCCTAATCAAATAAATAAATATCAATAAACCCTGGATCAACTCCCACTCATCGCCCTGGCTGTTATAAACCCTGGATCAACTCCCACTCGTCACCCTGGCTGTTATAAACCCTGGATCAACTCCCACTCGTCACCCTGGCTGTTATAAACCCTGGATCAACTCCCACTCGTCACCCTGGCTGTTATAAACCCTGGATCAACTCCCACTCGTCACCCTGGCTGTTATAAACCCTGGATCAACTCCCACTCGTCACCCTGGCTGTTATAAACCCTGGATCAACTCCCACTCGTCACCCTGGCTGTTATAAACTCTGGATCAACTCCCACTCATCACCCTGGCTGTTATAAACCCTGGATCAACTCCCACTCATCGCCCTGGCTGTTATAAACCCTGGATCAACTCCCACTCGTCACCCTGGCTGTTATAAACCCTGGATCAACTCCCACTCATCACCCTGGCTGTTATAAACCCTGGATCAACTCCCACTCATCGCCCTGGCTGTTATAAACCCTGGATCAACTCCCACTCATCGCCCTGGCTGTTATAAACCCTGGATCACTCCCACATCACCCTGGCTGTTATAAACCCTGGATCACCCCACTCATCACCCTGGCTGTTTAACCGATACACATCGCCGGCTGTTATAACCCGGATCAACTCCACTCATCACCAGTTTGTCAGATGTACCACCCTGGTATTATGCTCTGGCCTTTTCATAGTTTGTCAAGTACTTTTGGTGGTGTTGCTAACGATCCGTTTCTCATTCCGCCATAGTATTACCCTATGCCGCTCATTGCCTGACCGCCTGCCTGCCTGCCTGAACGGCCTGCCTGCCTACCTGCCCACCTACCTACCTGCCTGTCTGTCTGTCTGTCTGTCTGTCTGTTCTGTCTGCTGCCATCCTCTCTGTCTTCCCTGACCGCTCCTCGACACCATCACCTGAGCTCCGTCAAGCCTGGACTTCTTCAACCCGTTGGCTCTTCCTGTTTTATCAATAAATCCTGCCTGATCTCCCTACTCCCGGTGTCCGCTCCTGAGTCCCTTCCTGTGTAACATACCTACATCTGCTTTTCTATTTCAGATTCGTTGCTGCAGAGGATAGATCTATCTATCTATCATATCATCTATCTATCTATCTATCTACTATCTATCTATCTATCTATCTATCTATCATCTATCTCATCTACCTAATCATCTACTGTATCTATCTATCTATCTTCTATCTATGTCTATCTATCATCTTACTTCGACTTGCTTGTGTTGTTGTTGTGTGGGCTGGTGTGCTGTTGTTGGTGTGTTGGTGTGTGTGTGGGTGACTGGTCTGTGTGTTGACTGGTGGTGTGACTGTGGGGGGTGTGTTTGGACTGGTGCTATGTGTGATGTGGGTGCTGTGGTTGTGTGTGTGTGTGTGGCTGTGCTTGGGTGGTGTGTGGATGTGCTTGGCGATGTGGGTGCTTTGGTTACTTTTGGGTTGTTCTGGTGTGCGGTGTTGCTGTGCTGGTGTGTGTGGTGGGTGTGTGTGGTGGGATGCTGTACTGTGTGTGTGTTGTGGTGTGGTTGTGTGTGGTACTGTGGGGGTGGTGGTGTGTGTGTGTTGTGTGGTGTGTGTGGCTGGCGAGGTGACTGTGTCTGACTTGCTGTGCTGGTGTGTGGTGATAGTGCTGTGTGTGTGTTTGTTGGGTGCTGTGGTGTGCTGGCGTGGCCCTGGGTGCTGTGGTGTGGTGGCTGTGTTGCTGGGGGGTGCTGGGTTGGTGTGGTTGATGGAACTGTGACTGTGTTGCTGGTGTGTGTGGTGGTGTGGACTGTGCGTGTGTTGTGCGGGTTGTGGTGTGTGTGTGTTTGCTGGGTGGTGTGGTGTGTGGTGTGTTGTGTGTGGGGCTGGTGGGTGCTTGGGTGTGGTGCTGGTGGGTGTGATGTCTGTGTGGGTGGGGTGTGGCTTGTTTGACTGTGTCTGTGTGGTGTGGACTGGGTGGGTGTGGGTTGTGGTGACTGCTTGTGTTTGTGGGTGTGCTGTGTGACTTGCTGGATTGTTGTGTACTGTGTTGGGTTGTTGTGCGCTGGTGCTTGACTGTGTGCTGTGTGTGGTGTCTGTGTGTGTGCGTGGCGTGTGCGTACTGGCTGGTGACTGGTGGTGTGTGGGTGGGGGGTTTGGTGTATGTGTGTTTGCCTGTGGTGGTTTTGTGGTGTGTGGTGTGTGTGTTGGTGGATGTTTGGATGGGCTTGTGTGGTGGTTGTGGGTGAACTGCTGGGTGTGTGTTGTGTGTTGGTGACTGCTTCTGTGTGTGTGTGTGTGTGTTTGGTGCTGTGGTGGCTGTGTCTGTCGTGTGTGTGACTGGGTGTGTGTGTGTGTGTGTGGATTGGTGCTGGCTGTGGCTGGCTGTGGGTGACTGACGTGTGTGTGGTTTGTTCTGGTGTGGGTGCTTGGTGTGTGTGTGTGTGGTGACTGTGTGTGGTGTGTGTTGGGGTACCAGTGTGGTTGTGGCTGGTGGTGTGTGACTGCTGTCTGTGGAGGCTGTGTCGTGGTGTGGTGTGATGGTGGATGTGCGTGTGTGTTCTGTGGTGTGTGGTGTTGGGGTTGGTGTGGTGGTGGGGGCTGGTGGTGGGATGTTGTGTGTAGGTTGCGGTGGTGTTGGGTGTTGTTGTGGGTGTGGTGTGGTGTGGGGTTTGGGTGTGTGGCTGGTTGTGGTGCTGCAACTTGTGTGTGGACTGTGGTGTGGTGCTGACTGGACTGGGACTGGCTGTGTGGTGTGGGTGTGGGCTGTGTTTTTGTGGACTGTGTTGGGGTGTGTGGTTGTTTGGTGTGTGTGGTTGTGGGTGTTGGTGTGGTGTGGTGGCTGTGTGTGCTGTTTGTGGTGGGTGTGTTACGTGGGTGTGTGTGTTGTGTAGTGACTGGTGTGCTGTGTGTGTGTGTGTGTGTGTGTGGGGGTTGTGGTGGTGTGTTTGGTGGTGTGGTGTGTGTGCTGCTGATGTGTGTGTGTGTCTGCTGACTGTGTGTGTGGTGGTGTGTGTGTCGGACTGTGTGTGTGTGTGTTTGTGGTGTGTGTGATGCTGGTGACTGGTGGTGCTGAACTGTGTGGGTGGGTGTGTGTGCTGGTGGTGGGTGTGCTGTGCTTGTTGCTGGTGACTGGTGTGTGCTGTGTGTGGTACTGTGACTGGTTGTGTGTGTGTGACGTGTGGTTGTGTGTGGTGTGGTTATGTGTGACTTGTGCTGTTGTGGGTTGTGTGTGGGTGTGTAGTGTGACTGACTGTGTGACTGGTGGGTAGTTGCTGGCTTGTGGTGGTGGGGTGGTTGGTGTGTGTGTTGGTTGGGTGTTTGTGTGTGCTGGGCTGGTGTGTGTGTGGTGTGTGTGCTGAACTGGTGACCTGGTGCTGGTTTACTGGGTGTGTGGGTGGGTGTTTGTGTGTTGTGTTGTGTGTTGTGGTGTGATGGTGGTGTGGGTGTTGGTGTGGTGACATGGTGTTGTGGTGTTGTGCTGGTGCTTGTGGTTTGGGTGGTGGTGGGTGTGTGGTGTGTGTGGTGTGGTGACTTGATGTGTGGGTTTGTGCTGGTTCACTGTGTGGGGTGTGCTGTCCTGGTGGTGTGTGTGGTGTTGGGCTGGTGGGTGTGTGCTTGTGTGTGCTGGGTGTGTTGTGGTGTGGGGGTGTTGGAGTGGGCCTGTACTGTGTTGGTTGGTGATGGTGGTGTGTTGTTGGTGTGTGTGCTGTGTGTGTGCTGGTGTTGGTGTTTGTGTGGCTGTGTGTGTCTGTGGGTGTTGTGTGTTGAAGTGGTGTGTGGTGTGTGTGTGTCTGTTTGCTGAATCTACTTTTGGTGGTGACTGTGGTGTGTGGTGTGGTTGTGTGCTACTTTGTGTGTGTTGGGGTGTGACTTGGCTGGTGTGGTTGTGGGGTTGCTGTGTGTGTGCTTTGACTGGTGCTGGCTGAGGGTGTGTGTTGAATGGCTGGGTGGTGTTTACTGGTGTGTGCGCTGGACTGGTTGTGTGGTGGTGTGGGTGTGTGGCTGGGGTGCTGCTTTTGGTTGTGTGGGGTACTGTGTGGTCTGTGTGTGGTGTGGGTGCTGGGTGGTGTGTGGGGATGTTGTGGTCGGTGTTGTGTGACTGTGGTGTGTGTGTGTGGGGTGTGTGGCTGGGGTGACTGTGTGTGTGTGTGGTGTGTGTGGGTGTGTGTGGTGTGTGCTCTGCTGTGCACTGTTGGTGACTTTGGTGCTGGTGTGCTGCCTGGTGTGTGTGGTGTGTGTGTGTGTGTGTTGTGTGCTGTGTGCTGTGTGGGTGTGTGTGATGTGTGGCTGTGGTGTTGGTGTGGTGTGTTGTTGTGTGCGTGTGCCTTGTGTGTGTGGTGTGGCTGTGACTGTGTGTGCTGGTGTGGCGGGGTGCCTTTTTGTGTTTGGTGGTGCGTGGGGTGTGTGTGTGTGGTTTGCGTGACTGACTGTGTGCTGTGCTGTGTGGGTGTGTGGACTGTGTGGTGCCTGTACCTCTGTGTGTGTTGTGTTCTGGTGTGGGTTTGTGTGTTTGGACTGTTGTGACTGTGTGGTGGTGTGCTGGTTGTTTGTGGGTGTTGGTTGTTGTGTGGGTGTGTTCTGCTTTGGTGGGTGTGTGGGTGCTGTGTGCTGGGCTGGTGTGACTGGGGTGGTGGTTGGCTGTGTGTGGGTTGTTGGCTGACTGGTGTGACTGTTGTGGCTGCTTGGTGGTTGTGTGTGCTGTGCTTGTGGTGGTGTGTGTGCGGCTGGTGTGTACTGTTGGGTGTGTGTGTGTTGTGTGTGTGGTCTGTGTGTGACTGACTTTGTGTGCGGTGTGTGTGCGTGTGTTTGTGTGTGGTGCGGTGTGTTGTGTGGTGTGGTGTTAGGTGTGTGGGCTGTGAAGTGGCTGTGGGTGTGGGTGTGTGGTTTTGGACTGGCTTGGACTTGTGCTGTGTGCTGTTTGGGATGATGTGGGTTGGTGTGTTCTGGGTCTGTTGGATGTGTGTTTGTTGTGTGTGCTTGTGCTTTTGTGCTGGACTGGTGCTGTGAGTGGTGTGGGGCTGGTTCTGCTGGTGGTCTGTGTGGGTGTGTGTGGCTGTTGCGGTGTGTGTGTGGTGTGTGGGTGGTGTGGTGTGTGTGGGGTGGTGTGGGTGTGCTTGTGTGTGGTGTGACTGCTGTGTGTTGTTACTGTGTGGTGTGTTAGTTGTGTTGTGTGTGGGGGGTGTTGTGGTGTGTGTGTTGCTGTGTGTTGGTGCTCTGTGTGTGTTGGTGTGTGGACTGTGGTGTGTGACTGGGTGCTGGGTGCTGTGCTTGGGGTGTGGTTGGGTGGGTGTGTGTGGCTGTTGTTCTTTGAGGTGGTGGGTGTGTGTGGTGTTGTGAGACTTGTGTGCTGACTGTTGTGATCCTACTGTGGTGGCTGTGTGTGTGGGGTGTGCTCTGTGTGGTACTGTGTGTGTGTGAGGGTGCTGGTGTGTGTGGACTGTGGTGCTCGTGTACTCGGTGTGGGGTGTGTGTGTTGGGTGTGGTGGGTGTGTGTGCTACTGGCTGGTGATGCTGTGAGACTGTTGTGGGCTGTGGTACTTGGTGGTGGCTGTGGTTGTGTGTGGTTGTTAGCCTGGGGTGACTGGTTGTGCGGTGGGTGTTTGTGTGGTGTGGGTGTGTTAGTTTGCTGGGGGCTGGTGGGGTTGTGCTGTGGTGCTGTGTGTGACTGTGTGTTGTGGCTGACTGCTGGTGACTGTGTGTCTGGTGTGTTGTGTGGTGCTGGGGAGGTGGTTTGGGGTGTGTGGATGGTCTGTGGGTGTGTGTGTGTGGTGCCTGTCTGTGGGTGTGTGGCTGTGTGTGGTGTGTCTGGTGTGGTGTGTGTGTGTGTGGGGCTGTGCTGTGTTGATGTGCTGTGGGTTGCTGGTGGGTGTGTGTGTGTGTGCCTGGGTTGTGGTTGTGTTTGTGGGTGGCTGGCTGTGGCTGTGTGGGGAGGGTTGTGTGACTCTGGTGCTGTGTGTGGGTGTGTGTGTTGTTGGTGTGTGTGTGTGTCTGTGTGGGGGTGGTGGGTGTGACTGGTGTGCTGGTGTGTGTACGTTTGTGCTGCTCGGCTGGGTGACTGCTGGTGCTTGGGTGGGGGTGTAGTGTGTGTGTGTGCTTTTGTGGTGTGTGTGCTGTGGGTGTGTTGGTGTTGTGGTGTGTGGTTTGCGGTGGTGGGTGTGTGGGGTGCTGGTGGAGTGGCTGTGTAGGTTGTTGGTGGTGTGGTGTTGTGTGGTGTGTTCGGTGCTGGGATGCTGTGTGTGCTGGGGTGGTGACTGCTGTTGTACTGTGTGTGTGGTGTGACTGTGGGTGTGTGTGTTTTTGTGTGGTTGTGTGTGCTGTGTGTGGTTGTGACACTGTACAGGATGGTGTGTGTCTGTAGTTTGGGTGTGTGGGTGTGTGGGTGTGTGCGTGTGCTGGTTGTGTGGGGTGGTGTTTGTGACTGTTTGGATGTTTTTGGTGGGTGCTGTGGACTTGGCTGTGTGTGTGTGGTGTGTACTGGTGGTGCTGTGTTGTGGTGTGTTCTTTTGTTCGGTTCTGTGTGGAGCTGGTGTGTGAGGGTGTGTTGGCTGTGTTGTGTGTGTTGTGTTTGCTGTTTGGTGTGGGTGTGTTGCTGTGTGGTGTGTTGTGGCGGGGGGGGGTGTATGCGCTTTGTTGGTGTGGTGTGATGTGTGGCTGTGAACTGTGTGTTTGTAGGTGTGGGGGTGTGCTGCTGGTTGTGGGGGGCTTGTTGCTGTGTGGTGTGGCAACGGTTGGTGTTGGTGTGGAAAAGTGTGTGTGTTGTGGGGTGTGTGTGTGGTTGTGTGGTGCTGACTGTGTGTGTGTGTGTCTGTGTGTTGTGCATGGGTGTCTGGTGTACTGGCTGTGGTGTGTGCTGGTGCTGGGCTGCCTGTGTGTTGACTGGTGTTTTAGTGTGGTGGTGTTTGTGTGTGGTGTGTTCTGTGTGGTTATAAGGTTAAGTTTTTTGCTGTGCTGGTGGTGGTGGTGTGTTGTGTGTGTGTGGTGTGTGTTGTGGTGGTGCTGGGTTTGTGCTGGGTGTGTTTGTGGTGTGTTGTTTGATCGACTGTGTGTGGGGGTTGGGTTTGTGCTGTGTGGGGTCGGCTGTGTGGTGATGTGTGGGGGTGTGTGTTGTGGTGTGTGCTGGTGGTGGAGGGGGGTGCTGTTGGTCTGTGCTGGTGGTGTTTGGGTGTGGGTGGTGTGCTGTGTGGCTGTCGGGTGTTGGCTGATGTGTGGTGGTGTTTTGTTTTTTGTGTGTGTGGTGTGTGTGTTTGGTTGTGTTGTGATGTGTATCTACTGTGCTGGGGGGCTGCTGAGCTGTGTGTGTTGGTGTGGTGGTGTGTGGTGCTCTGTGTGGTGTGGGTGTGTACTGTGTGTGACTGTTGTTTGTTGGTTGAGCTGTTGCTGTGTGCTGTGTGGTGTCTGTGTGTGTGTGGTGTTGTGGTGGGGTGTGCTGTTGCTGTGTGCTGGGGTGTGGTGTACTGTGTGTGGGTGGTTGTTGATGTGCTACTGTGTGTGACTGGTGGGGCTTGGGTATGTGTGCTGTTCTTTTGTGTGTGGGTGTGTTGGGGTGCTGTGTGTGTTTTTTGCTTTGTGTGTTGTGTGGTTTGTAGGTGTGGTACTGTGTTTGTCTGGGTGTGTGGCTGCTGGTGTGTGATAACTGTTTACTGTGGTGTGGATGTGGTTAGTTGTGCTGTGCTGTGTGTTGTGTTGCTGTTGTGACTTTACTGGTTTGTGGGTGTGACTGTGTGTGTACCGTGTTGTGACCTCTTTGGTTTGTGACTGTGTGTTGTTTGGGGGATGTGCTACTGGTGTGGCTGGTGGTGCTGGTGGCTGGTGGTGTGTTCTGGGGGTGTTTTTGCTGGTTGTGTGGGTGTGTGGTTGTTTTGGTTTGTTTTGTTGTGGTGTGGTGTGCTGTGTTGTGTGTTTGGTGCTGTGGTGTGTCTGGTGTGTGGTGTGGTGTTGTGTGGTGTTGTGTTGCGTTTCTGTGTGTGTACTGTGCTTGGTGTGGGGTGTGTGGGGGTGTGTGGTTGTGTGTGGTGTGTGTGTGGTGGTGTTGTTTGTGTGTCTGCGTTGTTGACTGTGTGTGTGTGTAGGTTGACTGTGGTGACTGTTTGTGGGAGTGACGTGGCTGCGGGGTGCTGTTCTGTGTGGGTGCTGTGTGTATTTGTGTTTGTGCTACTGGTGTGCGTTGGATAGTGTTGCTGTGACTCTGTGGTGTGCTGTGGTGGGCTGTGCTTGGTCTGTGGTGTGGTGTGTGTCTGTGCTGGCTGTGTGCTGTGGCTTGCTGGTGGGTGTGGTGTGTGTGTGTGCTTTGGGCTGTGTGGGTTGTGTGTGTGGCTGGCTGGTGTGCTGTAGTTGGTTGTTGTGGTGTGTGTGTGTGTGTTTGCTGGGTGGTACCTGGGGGGGGTGTGTGGTGTGTGTTGTGTGTGTGGATTTGGTGTGTGGTGTCTGTGGTGGTGACTGTTACTTGTGTGTGTGGAGTGTGTGTGCTGTGTGGTGTTTTTGTGTGCTGTGTGTTGCTGGTGTGTGTTGGGTGTTCTATGTGTGTAGTGCTGAGTGTGTTCTGCTGTGTGTTCTGTGTCTGTGTGTGCTGTGGTGGGGGTGTGTGTGTTGTGTGTGGGGGGTGTGTGGTTTGCTGTGTGTGTGCTTGGACTTTTGTGTGTGCTGTGTGGTGTGTTGCTTTGTGGTGTGTGGTGTGTTGTGTCTTTGCTGACTGGTTGGTGTGGGTGGGGTGGTGGTGTGTGTGTTGTGTGGTGTATTATTGTGTGTGTTGTGGTGGTGGGTTGTGGTGGGTTGGGTGCTGTGCGTTGTGTGGATGTGTTGTGTTGTTGTTTTTCTGTTGTTGTTGTGGTGTGGGGTGACTGGTGATGGCTCGTGTTTGTGTTACTGGTTGTGCTTGACTTTGCTGCTGGTTGTGTGACTTGTGAAACTCTGGTTCTTGCTTTCTGTTTGTTTGTGTGTGGGACTCTGTGGGTGTTGTGTTTGTGGGGGTGGACTGTGTTGTGCTGTGCCTTTGTGTACTGTTGTGTTTTTGGCTGAACTTGTTTGGGTAATGTGTGGCTGTGTGGCAACTCCCACTCATCGCCCTGGCTGTTATAAACCCTGGATCAACTCCCACTCATCACCAGTTTGTCAGATTACCACACCTGGTATTATGCTC
>NW_022605580.1:32002-32290 GCF_008692095.1 Etheostoma spectabile | reverse complement strand
TTCATAGTTTGTCAAGTACTTTTTGTGGTGTTGCTAACGATCCGTTCTCATTCCGCCATAGTATTATCCCTATGCCGCTCATTGCCTGACCGCCTGCCTGACTGCCTGACTGCCTGCCTGCCTACCTGCCCACCTACCTACCTGCCTGTCTGTCTGTCTGTCTGTCTGTCTGTCTGTCTGTCTGCCATCCTCTCTGTCTTCCCTGACCGCTCCTCGACACCATCACCTGAGCTCCGTCAAGCCTGGACTTCTTCAACCCGTTGGCTCTTCCTGTTTTATCAATAAATC
>NW_022605580.1:30516-31992 GCF_008692095.1 Etheostoma spectabile | reverse complement strand
TCCCTACTCCGGTGTCCGCTCCTGAGTCCTTCCTGTGTAACATAACTACATCTGCTTTTCTATTTCAGATTCGTTGCTGCAGAGGGATAGATCTATCTATCTATCTATCTATCTATCATCTATCTATCTATCTATCTATCTATCTATCTAGCTACTATCAATCGACGTGTATCGAGATAGCATCTATCTACTCATGATCTATCTACATATCTACTATCTTACTATCATCTATCTATCATCTATCTAATCTATCTATCATATACTGTATCTACTATCTAAGATCTATCACATCCTACGTATCTATCTATCTATCTATCTATCTATCACTATCTATCTATCTAGTCATCAATCTACTGTAGCGTATACATCGAGTCTATCTGAATCGATCACATCTTATCCTTACCGTAACTACTATCTAGCGAGCGTATCTATCGTATCTTCGTTATCAATCTCTGTATCTACTGTATGACTGACTATCTATCAATCTACTGACTATCGATCTATCTATTATCAATATTATCTATCTAGATCGATCGCCTATCTTCTATCTATCTATCTATCTATCTATCTATCTATCTATCTATCTATCTATCTATCAATGGAGTCTAATCTCCAAAGACTTTGTACATTTTTATTGAGCTGTACAATAAACCTTATTAAACCATATCTGCAAACACGTCTCTCCTGATTGAAATACATTTGATGCATTTTATTAGGCACATTATGCAATGGTTTGCACATTTTTTGATGTTATTTCTACTGTATTTATAAATGTGTATTGCATAAACTTTAATGAAGTACTTTTATAAAAAACAGAAAAAGAAATGAAACCGAGGAAGGCCTCTGGAGGACTTATTTTATTTCTTTGTGGCCTATAGCCCATTAGTCATGAATAAATGATGTTCAAAAGTCTATAAATTAATCATGTTTGACAAAAGGCAGAAGAGCTGTGTGCGTGTGCACGTTATTTGAATAACGTCCGGCTGTAAACGGGTTCGGGCTTTTTAAAACGCTGCCAATCACAGAGGACTTGTCGGGCCTAACTTTTAACCCTTGTGTTGTCTTCCCGTCCACCAGCATGTTTTTCAGGGTCAAAATGTAAAATTAATTATTTTGTTTTTCTGTCACTCCCCCCGTCCAAGTCTTTTGTGACTTATACTAATGTTTGATTTTTTTGCAAAAATATATTTCCTGCTGTGAACCAGCGTTTTACAAGCATGAAAAAAAAAAGTGAATGTATTTTTTACCCTTGTGTTGTCAAAAACTGAGACATTTTTGTCCCTTTTTCAGATTTTTTCTTTTAGTTTCCACTACCACCACCTTACTAGTTGTATACTTTATGGAATTCATGGTCAATAACCCTCATTTAAATGGAATTATACCTGATATTTGAGTTAAATAAGCAGAAATTATGAATTATTTTGACCAATAGTTAAGATCAGAGGAATGAAAGTGATCAGCTGTATTTGCAAAGAG
>NW_022605580.1:29473-30506 GCF_008692095.1 Etheostoma spectabile | reverse complement strand
GTTGGAAGGAATCCAATCCATTTTTATGTGGTTATTTGGTTAAAAAAACCCTCATATTTCAGATATAGACATTGTTTAAAGGGTCAGATTTGACCCGAGGACAACAGGAGGGTTAAGAGGTTTTTTTCAAATACAATAAATCGGAATAATCTAGTTCCTGCCTGGGAGAATTAACACAACCTTTACATTTTGCAGAGCGTGCCTTGGCCGAGAGCTGCCCTCTCAGAGTGATTACGTGATAGACAATCAAGTCTATTAAATCTGTCTTTCCTTTCTTTACCCTCTTTAGTGTAAGGATTTTGAAGGCTTGTTTTCCTCTGAGTGATGTCACAGTAAAAAAAAACTAGGTTACGGTTTTTCAAGAGCTGTGTGTGTGTGTGTGTGTGTGTGTGTGTGCGCTATCCTACTTTACCTCCTCTAATTGCACTTACCAGCGTTGGCCCAAGCTATTATCATTTTGACAGTTTACAGAAGTTTCTTTATTAAAGGGCTGGAAGCGTTTAAGTGGGTTAGGCGTCTTGAGCTTTTGCGTTGGCGCTCCTGACAGACTCCTTCCTCCCGCTCCTTAATTGCTTGCACCTCGGCAGGTCGGAGGCGAGGCGCTCACGTGTCTCCTCCACCGGCCCCCCCGCCCCGCCGCCGTCCCACCGAGGAATCTAATCTGGCGGCGGTTAATGAAGCTCAAAAAACACAAACCCGTCACAAATGAACTCCTGTCAGAAGAGAAGGAGGGGGGGGGGCGGTTGGTTTGTGGAAGCAAAGACAGGCCGTCAAAATCCTAATACCTAATTATGAAAATAAATTATGATCATCTATAACATTCAAGTATTTTACGATATATGTGGTTTGGTCGTTGCAGTTAAGTTTAGCCGACAAAAGGTGACGAGTTAAGTGTAGACACCAAAACTACTTCTTAAGATTAGAAAAAATATCTTGGTTTTTGGTTAAAACCGAGGTCCCGTTAAGTAGTACTTTCAGGACATGACCACCTGTTTCCTGGGGAAAGTCTTGTGTTTTCTCCTTAACTTCTCCA
>NW_022605580.1:5000-29448 GCF_008692095.1 Etheostoma spectabile | reverse complement strand
CACTCGCTTACGTCTCCCGAGGGGACATGAACTACCACTGTTTTTCACCTGCGGGAAGTAGTGTTGTTTTGTATAACTATAAATGCCTATCCCAAGAAATGGAAAAATGTTTTCAATGCTGATTGTCAATTTGTGTTGTTTAACTCCCTATCATCTTAAATTCTCAAGGACAGTGACCACATGTTTCCGTTGTTGAAATGTTGCCATTTGTTTTCACCAACTCTTCCCTCCTTTAACTTCTCCGGACATGCCAACCCTTTCAACTGCCTGCGAAGTCTATTGTTGTTCTTTCCCTTAACTTCTCCATGTGCAAAGGGATTATCAATGTCTACCTCTGATCCTTTCCTGTGAAATCTTTCGTTTTGTCTCGCTTAACTAACATCCACTATCTGATATACGCCCCGTTCTTGCAGTACAGGAACCCTGTTCCTGTGATAAGTTCTCTTGTGTTTTCCATCCCTTAACCTTCTCCAGGTCCATACCACCCTGTTCCGTCCCCCTGGTGAAAGTCTGATGGACGCTTGTTCTTTCCCCCGGCCACTCGCCAATTAACTGAATCTCGCCAGACAGATACACGCTGCTCTTTGATCTACCTTGAGTGAAAGATCTGGTGTTTTCCTCACTTAACTTCTGGCAGGACAGTGAACTCTCACCCTGTTCACCGTTGGTGCTACGGTCTTCGTGTGTTGTCCCCTGCCATTACTTCCATCCAGGAAACTCATGACCCCCTGTTTCCTGGTGAAAGTCTTGTGTTTTCTCCTTACTTCTTCCAGGACAATGAGCACGCTGATTTCTCCGTTCCCTGTCTGAAGAGTTCTCGGTGTGCTCGCTTCTCACTTAACTCCCGCAAGCTCCCGCCTCCCTTAACTGATCGACGACGACATACCTGTTCTGTGAAGGCTCTGGTGTTTTGGCACCCGGATCTCTCCAGTGGACTTCTACTCGGCCTTGGAAGTATATAGTGCGCACGAAGGATCGTATAATCTGACATCAAAAATCATGAGTGATTTTTATGATGCAGAGAGTTAAACAACAACTTTGCAGCTTAGTAGTCTCTGTCACGATGAAAGTATACAAGAATGTACCTCCCGGTCTACTTGAATTTCTTGCCAGGCTAATAAGCATTGGTAATACATCCAACGTATGAAATGGTCCGGGAGGCTTCGAAATGCAACTTCGATTCGCTTCAATTTCTGTCCTACCCGGTTACTGTTGTGCTCTTGTGTGTAGTGTGCGGTCTGTGTGTGTTGGCGTGTGTTGTGTGTTTGCTGTGTGTGGTCGTGTCGCCGTCAGCTCCACCCGCTCGATAACACCGGCAGATACCTTCGTGGATCTACTCCGATCCCGCTGTCTTAATTTATGATACACTTGGTCCTGATTTCACCATAGGAGCGAGGTGAAAGACGCTCGGCTTCGCTCACAGGCTGGCGGGAATAGAATATTACACACCGCCGCTGTGTGTGGTATATCTACTGCACGCTACGCACCACCCCACCACACACACACCCACAGATTTGCTGTATCCATTACCCTCACTCTCTCTCATGTCTCGTTTCTCCATTGGTCGTAGAAACCACATCGAGATGCCCTAGGTCTTAGCAGAAAAACAAAAAACCGATCTCAAAGGCACAACAGAAATATACAGAAAATGCTATTGGGGGGGGGGGGGGGGGGGAATTCATCCCCCTTGTTTAATAAGATGATAAAAACGGGAAAAAGACAAGCGACTCAAGGAGAGTATTCCATTCAGCACATCAATCAATTATTTTCCCAGCGTGGGTGAATTTCCAAATTCGGAGAAATTAAGAATGTCCACATCCAATGTTGCCATCTGTTGTTATATTGCTAGCAGAAATATCAATTTCATCATCCTTTTCAAATCGTTTTTTTCTTTTCCCCAGGATTTGCCTCTGTAGCGTCCGGCCTTCAACTCCACCCCGCTGACCGCTCTGCTGAACTTAACCTTTCTATGTCTTTCCAGATTTTATTCCCCTTAACCAAGCCCTGCTGACCCCCATGCACGTGCTCCCACTTCTCCTACGGGGTGCCTTTCCAATGAAGCACAGCTTCGCAAACGAGCACCCTAATCTATCCGATGCACGCGCATTTGCTCCACAATCTACCCTGCCGAGGAGGGCGGGAAGATTTTCTTTCCTCCAATCGCTCAAGCATCATAAAGGCATCCCCTCTGAGAAAGGCCGCAACAGGTTAGTATCGCCTGGAAGGAACCCTATTGCTGAAGCTCTGATACAGAGGGAGTGTCGTATGCTTGTGAATTCCCCCCATAGACTCGGACAGCCAGGGCCTCGGAGCATTTCCTGTGCCTGCCTCAAATGTACCAAATAACGTGTTAAATAATATCAGGCTCCTAGACATACAGGCTTTCAGATAGTCTTTGGTCGGAAGCTTTCCACAGTTCATGTCCTGCGACTGACGCCTTCTTAAGGAAAAACACAAGACTATTCACCTGGAAACAGGTGTTCCCTCGGCCTGAATGTTAAGAGCAAAAACGTAGAGCATTTCTCTCACTCACCTACGGTTTCCACACTAGTACCCCTATCGGATTTTTTTACGCTGACTTTTCCCCATCTTTTGTCCATCTTACAACCCGTTATAATCCCTTCGTGAGGAAGTTTAGGGAAGAACACAAGAACCTTTTTTCACTTCAATCTCATTTCCCCGTCCTTCCTATGGGAGCTTCCCACACGCCTGTCGGTCTCATATTTGTCCAGGTCCGAGAATCCCCTTCTATTTTTTTCTAAGATAAATACACAAGACCACTCCTATTTCACCACTACTCTAGCTGTTACAGGACTATAGACCCACCGAGTTTATCTGTCTACGTGGACGAGCTTAAGGGAATAATAACACGAAAGTAATTCTACTACCAAACCCTGGAAACAGGGCTTGCCTTTCATTGTGTCTTCCTTCTGTGAAGGTCTAGGTAAAGGAGACAAACACAAGACGGTCACCAGGTAAATAACAGGTGGTTCATTGATTCTTGTCCTGAGCCCATTAACCTGGGAAGAAAGACACCAGACGTGCACCGACAGGTACCCCATGTGCCTTTCCGTGGTTCCTTTGCCTGGCCGCACAGTTAAGTGAATAACACCCCAGACTTTCGACCGTAGAACAGGTTCTTCATATCTCCTCCCCCCCCCTTCCCCCTCCCCACCCCCCCCCCTTCTCCCCCCTCCATCCCCCCTGCCCCACCCGGCCCCTCCTTTAGGGGCGAGGATCCGCCCACACCCCCCATCCCCCCTTCCCTCACCGGGGAGTATAAACACACAAGACGTCTACTCCAACTTCGTTTTCCTCCCTGCAGCTTCCCTCTCTTTTTGTTCAACCATTCTTTTTTTGCCTTGTTTGTTTTTTTTATTTATTAGTTTGAAATTGCCAAGCCAAGATCCCCAAACGGATGTTCACCATCATATTTTCCAGAAGAGGATGCGAGGAAAGCGAAAACAATTATTAGCACGTTCCTGAAGTGCGACGATTTGGGAGAAAGAAAATGCAGCTTAATAGTTGGGATGGGAATCAGACACCAATGCAAGGATGGACGGACAAAAAATGATTGACAAGGCAGGCAGGAAATGGTAAGCAAAAAACAAGGTTATCCGAACAACCAAAAAAAAGAGTAGTTCAGACATCTTTAGATGGTAACCAAAATACTAACTAACATAATAAAATACAACGTTTGAAAAGTATATATTGAATCAAACATAAAGGTGAAGAAGAGTGAAGCGTTTTGAGAAAAGGAAGGTTTTTTAAACTGACTATAACTGTTCTTGCAAGAGTCATGATAGGCTTGCCTTACATTGTGTAGAGAAAGAAAAGGTCAGGAGAAGGTGACATGAAGGCTGGAAGAGGATGAAAGTGGATTGAAGGGAGCAAGGATGGAAGGGATGAAGGGGGAAGGATGGAGGGATGAGATGGATGAAGGGAAATGAGAGGATGAAGGTATGGAAGCGATATGTGAGGGTATGGAGGGATAAGGGATTGCAGATGATGCTGGACTTGAGAGAGACACTAGAAGGCAAACACAACCATCCCAGTACCGGAATTGAAGGGGTTGCATTCCTTTTTTGTATCCGGGATACTGAAACCAAACAGATTGTCACACACAGACCAAAAAATGTTTAAAGGGATGATTGTCACACTCAACAAACATTTCAAGCGACTCGCCAACCATGAAACCTACATCACACAAACACAGCCCTTCACTTTGTCGCATATGCTATAGTAAATGGGATGGGGATATGAAGAGGGATAGAAGGGAGGGAGGGATTGTGATGAGTGATGGAGGGATGGAGGGAATGAAGGGTTGAGGGTGGAAGGGATGAGGGAATGGGGGATCCAAAATCGGGATGGAGGGTATGAGGATTCTTCCTGTATTGGTTCTAAAGCGGATGGAGGGCAGATTGTTTAATCGACGAGGAGAAGAAAAAAGGGAAACGGGAATAGCACAAGATGGAAAGAAGGACAATCAAACTGAAACCAGAATCCCTGGACCGACGAAGGTGATCTGGTCACAGGTGGATTCCAATAACAGCACGCCAGGGAACAATCGGACCCTGCCGATAGTTGATTGTGTTGGGTAGAGGGGGTCTGGGCTGGATGGAAGGGATGTTGGAGGGATGGGGGACTTGCTGGAATGGATAAAAAGGGATGGAGGGGATAGAGATTAGAGGGATGGATAGCCACATTGAAGGTATGGAGGTCACTGCTCCAGACTTGAACGGGAAATGTAGGCAGTGAAGGGATGAGGACGGATCTTCCGATGAATGTTCCTTTGAGGATGGAGGGATGGGCATAGGTAGATCATAGGGAGTGGAGGTGTGGAGGGTGAAGGGAATGGGAGGGATGAAGGGAGTGGATGGATAGAGGATGGAGGGATAAGGGAGGGAGGGATGAAGGGAGTGAATAGATTAGGGATAAGGGAGAGGGATGAAGGATTGGAGGATGGGGGATGTAGGGATGAGGGTGAAGGGATGGGAAGGAGGATGGAGGGATGGAGGGGTGAGAGGGAGGGAAAAGGGATCGAGGGAATGAAAAGGGATGGAGGGATGAGGGATGGAGGGTGGAAGGGATGATAGGGGGGGAGGATGAAGGGAGCGAGGCGGAGGATGGAGGAAGATGGATGGTAAGGAATAAGGATGAAGGATGGGGGATGAAAGGGATGGAGGTTGTAGGGATGGATGGATGAAGAAATGAAGGGATGGAGGATGGATGAGGGACTGAGGGGTGGCTGCTGATGCAGGGTGGTGGATTTGTACATAAGGGATGAGGGATGGAGCTTGGCCTGAACTTCGGTAGGGGCCTGTGCAGGTGGCGCCATGCTTAGTGATCTTTTCGAGGGGCATGAAGGGTGGAGGGGTTGAGGGATGAGGATGAGGCGGTCTGAGGCCATAATGGCTGGAGGGATTATATTGGCAGGCGATGGTCTCTGTCCTTGTTTTTTTGGTTTTTGTTTTTGTGTACCTCTATCTTCGCCCCATTGAGGACGGGAATTGAGGAGATGGTTTTCAATGCGTAATCTGGTTTGGAGCACTCCCGGCCGCGGCTGGTCCCAGACTCTCCCCGTACCTGCTCTCTGTCTGTCATATTTTGTGGGGCTATTGGGTGTTGGAATAGGTCTTGTGTGTGATTTCTTTTTCTTCTTGTTTTCCTATTCGCTGTCTTATCTCTGCCTTTGCCTTTATTTTATTTTCTGTTTTTCTCGTTTGAATCTTTTTATTTTTGTTAAGAACCGCTTGCCCTCTTTGTTGTTTTTTTTGTATGGTATGGTGGCTGTTTGTTTGCTGTATAAATGTCATCGTGTCTCTTAAGTGTTTGTATCTCGGAGAGTACTTTAAGTGTTGGTTTGTTTGGGGGAGTGTTGGGCGCCGGTGGTGGGGGGGGGGGTATCAGGTTATAAGGGGGATGGCTCAGGGTGTGGTGGTTAACTGGGTGTAGGTGTCTGGGGGGGGAACTGGGGTGGGAATTGGGCTGTGGTAGGGGGTGAGGGGGATGGGTTTTGTGATGTGGGGAAAGAAGGCGTCATGGGGTATGATGGAGGTGGGCCCAAAAGTTTTTTTTTTCTGTGGTTTTTACTTTTTTGGTACCGGGGGGCGGGAAATATCATTTACGAAATGAGGGTAGGTTGATTCGTTTTTACTGTCGGTGAGGATATTTCTGTGCTGATTCAGGCTCGGTGGTTCGAGGGAATGCGGGGGGATGGGTATACGTGTATTTATTTTGTTCTGTTCGGGGGTTTGTTTGGGTGTCCTCTTTTTTGGTCGGTGGATTCATTTCTTGCCTTGTCTTGTGTCTTTTTTTTTTTTTTTTGCCGGGGGACAGGCGGAAGGACGGGAGACGAGGGGGAAAGTAGTGAGATAATCCGCTGGTTTCGAACCCCCACTGGCGACTCCCACCCAAAGCGAAACGCAAGGGAAGACCCCCAACAGTGATAGTAACCCTGAATGGTTCCATTTCTTTTTTTTTTATTACAACTTCAACCCTGTGTTGTCTTCTCACCAACCATGGAAGAAAAAACAAAAAACGTTTTTTTTCAAACCTATTTATCGCGTCAGGGTCCATCACAAGCGGTTCGGCACCTTGGGTAAATCGGGTGGTGGCTGTTTATTGTTCTGGGGCTTTTTGTTTAAAATGTGGGATGGTACTGTCCTTGTCCCAATTAAAACTTGTTAATGTTGCTAATTTTGCGCTTATAAGCGCTGCGAAATTCACATTAACATATTTTAATTGGAAAGAAGAGCAGCCCATAAACATGTTTAAAAAAACCCAAACAAAAAACCACAACTTCATAAAAGTGACAAAATGTGGGGAAAGCATAACATGTGTTGAAATAAAAACAACGTTGTTTTTTTCATTCATGTTGATAGATATACAGCACAGGGTTAGTTTACAATAAAATAAAAAGAAATACATTTCTTCGTTTTACATCATGTTCCTTGGTGGTGGTAGACAGGTTTTTTCTCCTCTCGGGTCTTTGTGGATGGGTTCATTTGTGGTTGATAAGTCTCTTGATTTCTTCACTATTTTATTTTCTTCCTCCCTCGCCCCCCGTCCTGTCATAGGCTGGTGGCTCCGGTCTCTGTGAAGCAGATGGTTCAGTGTGTTCCTCCTGAGTGCCAAAACCGCGGCCGTGTTTGTCGAGTCCCAGCGATCTCCCTCGACCACCCTGACGACCGTCATCGCAGCGTGGCCATCTTCGCAGTCGTTGTAATCTGACAGCCGGATCCGGCCCAGCGGTGTGATGTTTTGTGGCCTCCTGAACCCTCGGTGGGGGGGGGGGGAAGATGGACTGCATTCAAAGAGACAAGAGAAAAGAAACCCCCCCTGCCTGACCTCTGGCACCTGGGCAGCTGTTATTTTAAGCCAAGCATCCATATAACCCGGGCAACCTCTAACAAAATTTTCCGCCCGCGCGGCTTGGCAATTAGCCAGATCGGAGCCACTAATGGAGACATATTTCCACAGACCCTTTTGCTCCCGTCCATTTAGCCTCCCATTTACGTCAGGACAGTTTTACTGGGTAGAGTAGGACCTAGCCTGTGACTTCCTAATACTCCCAGATATACTGCTCTCTGAAATCCACTGCCATCCCTCCATCCCTCCCAGTTCGTCCCTTTCCATCCTCTGCGGTGATCCGCCTTCATCCCGCTCCACCCTCTCCGATCCCTGTCTCATCCCCTCCACCCCTCCAATCCCGTCATCCCTTCTCCGCCCCTTCATCACTCCCATCTGTAAGCGAAAAGTATCGAAGGCTCGAGTGCCCAAGCAATCCAGCACTACCCACCACAGCCACAGCAATTCCACAAATACACTAAACACAGAAAAGTAGCCCAGGGAAGAGGAAGCACACCGGAAGACTCGCATACCGAAAAACAAAGCAAAGACCAGGCGAAACGCCACATCCCTTCATCCCATTCATCCCTCTCAGCCCTTCCTTGCCCTCCACCCTCCGCCTCTATTCCCCCTAATCACTCCCTGCTCATCCCTTCACCCCCACTCCCTCCATCCCTTCCATCCCGCCAGTCCCCTTCTCATTCCCTTCTGTCCCTCCATCCCTCCATCATCCCCCCTCCCTCCATCCCACTCCTTCCCCCTCCAGCCCCCGCTTTATCATCCGACTTCATCCCCTGTACTTCCCTCTCATCATCCCTCCCATCCCTTCATCCCCTCCTACCTCTATCCCCGCCACTCTTTCATTCCTTCATCCGGACCTCCATTCGATCCCTCGGGATCCTCTATCCCTCCATCCCTTCATCCCGCCAGCCTTCATCCCTCCACCTCTCCTCCTTCAGCCCTCCATACTCCCTCCATACCCTCATGCCATTTCATTCCCCATCTCCACTCCTCTATCCCTTCATGACCTCATCCCTTGCTCTCTACATCCCCTCCCGTCCGCACTCTTCATTCTCCCCTCTCATCCCTCTATCCTCTATCCCTACCAACCCATCCCCCCCTCTCGCATCCTCATCCCCCCATCTCACCCCAATCCCCCATCCCTACCCACCCCTCCATCCCTGTCGATCCCTACATCCACCTCCCATCCACTCCCACTCCCTCCTCACTGAAATAAAAGAAGACAAGAAAGAAAGACGAGACGTTTGAAGTTTAAACGCAAGAAACATAAAAAAACGTAGCCAAAAAACAGGGAATAACAACTGAAAAGAATAGAATAACGATAAAGAAAAATACAACAAAAAATATAAAAACCTACAAAGCAAAAAAAAAAAAAAAAAAACAAAATATAAACCAAAAGAAAAAAAAAAGCCGACTAGAAAAAAGAACAAGCATAAAAAGCTAAATTGTAAAAGAAGGATAAAGATAAGATGAAATAACCAGAAATAGTTTACCGAAGGAAGAAAGAATTAATTATCCATACAAGACTTTATCAATGAAAAGAAAGGCCATAGCGAAATATAAGAAAGGAAATTTACGTAAGATAAGAGAGAAAACTCTACCACTCCCTTAAATATCTAATGGCTTTTTGGTGAATGCAATTTACTAAATTATAGAATGGTGAGTTAAATTTTATAATTATTGTTTTTTTATATTTTATTCTTTCAATCTTCCCTTATGTTTTTTTATTATTCCCATTATTATTCTTCCTACTATCTATTCATTTGTTGTTTTCAAAAGAGAGGGAAATTGGGACCTTGGTGAAGAAAGACCTTTCATCCGTCTTCTCCATCCTCACCCGTTTTCAGCCTTTCCATTCTACTCCTCATGCCGTCCTTCTGCCTTATTTGCAGCTGTTCCCCTAACACCCCTATACTTGTGATCAAAAAATAAATAACAATAATTAAATAAGTAATCACATATGACCTTCAAGCAATAAATCACATACATAAAAGGTTACAAATAAAATCTCACCAAATTACATAACATACCTTCATCCCCTCCATCACTTCATCCCTCCATCCCTGCTCCAATCCCTCGCAGTGTCCCTACTCTTCTGTCTCCCAACATGGAAATCTACTCATTGCACAAAATGCACTTAAAACCGCTTTGTCTTGCCACACCTTCACCTCCCTTATTTCAAAGTGATCAAGAATATCGTTTACACAATGTAGAGTTGGAGTGTTTCAATTAAGGGGACAGAAGAGTTTGATGGTTATGAACTCGTTTCTAGTCCAGGGCCGGACAGTGGCATCGGGGGGGGACGCAGCAGTGTCAGGTGAGTAGAAAAGTTAAAGTGCGGAAAGAAAAAGCTGCCCAATAACCAGGGATGAAATCGCTCCAAACCGTTCCTGTAAGGCAATAAAACGCAACAAGAATGTTGTAAAAAGCGACAAACGTGGAAAGTCTTGTGTTTTGGGCTTCTTAAGTTCTTCCATGATAATCTGCCACAACACCCTGGCATCCCTCACTTTCCTGGTGAAAGTCCTTGTGTTTTCCCTCCTTACCCTTTCTCCCAGGCATAAAACAACCTGTTTGCTTCCTGTCGTGAAAGTCTGGTCCCTGTTCCTTATTTTCTCCTCGGTAGACGAAAGCGGAACGGAAAAAAACGGGCGTCGGAGGTCAAAAGGTAGGTGGGTCGGGAGAAGGAAAGGAGCAAGGAAGACTGAATCTCACGGCTGGCCGGGCGACTCTTATCGGAGCTGGTTCGGTCGGGGACCACATCACATTAACGTGTGAACAGTATCACAGATTGAAAAAGGGTTCATGTAGAAAGCTAGTGTGGTTTCACTCATACTTAGACATTCTCCTGAAGGACACCTTCTGTTTCCTTGGGCTGATCAGGTCTTGTGTCTTTCTCCTAATTTAACCTTCTCTCACAAGAAATGAAAACTTGTGTCGAAACTAGAAAACAATTCATTAGATGGGGTTTTTTTTTTGACTAACAAATCCTCACAGAGAAGTAACACATGTTTCCAAGCGTGAAAAGTCTTGTTTTTTCATAATTAAACGGTCTCCCAGGACAGCATCTGCTCCCTCCACTTGAAAGCCCTGTATTCAGGACGCCTGTATATTATATTATAACGTTATTTGAACCTTGAGGCATGCACAGATGCTCCGGCCCTGGCTTTCGAGTCTATTTGGGGATTCACAACAATACGACTCCTCTGTATTCAGCGCTTCACAATTAGTCCTCCAGGCGATTACTAACCTGTTGCGGCCTTTCTCAGCGGATGGCCTTTCCTGATGATTGACGCTTGGAGGAAAAATCTTCCCGCCCTCTCCGGCAGGTAGTTGTGACATGCGTGCACGTTGGTCTGTTTGCGTGCTCGTGCACGCCCTCGGGTGGGTCAGTGCTGGTACGTGGAATAATCTGTAAGACATAAATTAATTGTCAGAGCTGTCAGCGGTGTGGGGTTGCAGCCGCTCTCAGAGGCAACTCTGGAAAAAGATTTGAAAGATGATTTGAATATTTCTCTCTCCTTCCCCCGATGTCACATTTGATGTGACAGGCCTTAATGGCTGCCGACATTGGAAATTCACCCAGCGCTGGAATTAATGTTGGAATGGAAATCTCCTCTGCCGCTTTGCTTTTCCCTTTTTTTTATCATCTTATGAAAAGGGATCAAGAACTTTTGCCTTGTTAATACTTTCTTTTGTGCCTTTGATTTTTTTTTTTTGCTAAGCCTCGGCTGTGGATTTCTACGACCAAGAGAAGAAGAAGAAGAAGAAGGGAGGGTCAATGGATACAGAATCTGTGTGTGTGTGTGTGTGTGTGTGTGTGCGTACGTGTCAGTAGATTACACACACAGACTCGTGTGTCATATTCATCCCCTCCACCTGTGGAGAAGCAGCCTCTTCTTCACCTCGCCTCCATTTTTAATCAGGTACCATTTCTCATAATTAATGCAGCGGCTCTGTAGATCCACAGGTATCTGCCTGCAGCTACGGACACACACACACACACACACACACACACGCACACACACACAGACGCACACACACACACACACACACAGTAACAGTGGTAGAAATTAACTAAGTCAATTTGCATTTCAGCTACCCTATTTCATACTTGCTTATTACAATGCTTATTGTAAGCCTGCAAACTCAAGTTGCCGGAGTAACTTTTATAATTTTATGTACAGATTCATAGCCAAATTTTAACTGCTATAAACAATCCTGCATTAAGTGATATCAGATATTCGTCCAACTCAAGGAGAAAACACAAGACTTTCACCAGGAAACAGTGTTCTGTCCTGGAGAAGTTAGAGAAAACACCAGACTTTCACCAGGAACGTCTCTCCTGGAGAAGTTAAGGGACAAACCAGACTTGCACCAGGAAACTGTGTCATGTCCTGGAGAATTAGGAGAAAACACACAGACTTTCACCAGGAAACAGGTGGTTCATGTCTGAGAAGTTAAGGAGAAACACAAGACTTTCACCAGGAAACAGGTGTTCATGTCCGGAGAAGTTAAGGAGAAACCCAGACTTTCACCAGGAAACGAGTGTCATGTCCTGAGAGAAGTTAAGGAGGAAAACACCGAACTTCACCAGGAAACAGGTGTTCATGTCCTGCAGAAGTAAGAGAAAACACAGACTTTCACCAGGAAACAGGTGTCATGTCCGAGAATTACAGGAGAAAACACAAGCTTTCACCAGGAAACAGGTGTTCATGTCCCCTGGAGAAGTTAGGAGAAACACAACGTTCACCAGGAAACAGGTGTTGCATGTCCTGGAGAAGTTAGGAGAAAAACACAAGACTTTCACCCAGGAAACAGGTGTTCATGTCCTGGAGAAAGTTAGGAGAAAACACAAGACTTTCCCAGGAAACAGTGTTCATGTCCTGGAGAAGTTAAGGAGAAAACACAAGACTTTCCCCAGAACAGGTGGTCATGTCCTGAAGTACTACTTAACGGGACCTCGGTTTTAACCAAAAACCAAGATATTTTTTTCTAATCTTAAGAAGTAGTTTTGGTGTCTACACTTAACTCGTCACCTTTTGTCGGCTAAACTTAACTGCAACGACAACCACTATCGTAAAATACTTGAATGTTATAGATGAATATTTATTTTAATTAGGTATTAGTATTTGACGGCCTGTCTTGTCTTACCACAAACCAACCGCCCCCCCACCTCCTTCTCTTCTGCAGAGTCATGTCCTGGAGACGTTAAGGAGAAAACACAAGACTTTCACCTGGAAACAGGTGTTCACGTCCTGGAGATGTTAAGGAGAAAACACAAGACTTTCACCTGGAAACAGGTGTTCTCGCCTGGCGAAGTTTAAGGAGGAGGAAAACACAAGGACCTTCACCCCAGGAAAAAGGGTGTTCATTGTACCTGGAGAAGTTAAGGGGAAAAACAAGCATTTCTTTTCTCCAGTTAAACGGTGTTCCATGTCCTGGAGAAGTTAAGGAGAAAACACAAGACTTTAACCTGGAAACAGGTGTTCATGTCCTGGAGAAGTTAAGGAGAAAACACCAGACTTTCACCAGGAAACAGGTGTTCATATCCTGGAGAACTTAAGGAGAAAACACAAGACTTTCTCAACGTTTTTGTCGCTTTTTCAACATTCTTTTTGCGTTTTTATTGCCCTTTCAGGCGGTTTGAGCGATTTAATCCCGTGGTTATTGGAGCTTTTTTCCGACATCTTTAACTTTTCTTTACTCACCTGCACTGCTGGCGTCCCCCCCGATGCCACGGCCGGCCCTGGATAAACCAACGGTTCATAACCATCAAACTATTCGTCCCCTTAGATTGAAACACTTCCACTACTACAGTGTAAACGTATATCTTGACTCACTTTGAAATAAGAGTGAAGCTGTTGCAGACAAAGCAGGTTTTAATGCATTTTTGCAAGAGTAGATTTCCATTGTGTGAAGACAGAAGAGAGGGAGGGATGAAGGGATGGAGGGATGAAGGGATGGAGGGATGAAGGGATGGAGGGATGAAGGGATGGAAGGATGGAGGGATGGATGGATGAAGGGATGGAGGGATGAAGGGATGGAAGGATGGAGGGATGGAGGGATGAAGGGATGGATGGATGAAGGGATGGAGGGATAGAGGATAGAGGGATGAAGGGATGGAGGAGGCATGAGGGATTAGAGGAGGGAGGGATGAGGGATGAGGGAATGGAAGGGAGGGAGGATGAAGGGTATGGAGGGGTGGCAGGGTATGAAGGGATGGAGAGGATGTAAGGGGTGGTAGAGGGATTAGTATTGGGATGGTGGGATTGAAGGGTTAGGGAGGATGAATATAGGGATGTATATGAGGAGGTAGAGGTAGATAGAGTAGATTGGAGAGGATGTAAGGGATGGAGTGATGTGAGGATGTATGGGGATGAAGTAGCTGGTAGGGATGTAGTGGATGGATTGGGATGGATGGGATGGGTGATTCGTGGATCTATGGATGGATTGAAGGGATGGAGGTGTAGTAGGATAGAGGCGATGAAGATTGGATGATAAGGGATGAAGGTGAGGGATTGTGAGATGAAGGGATGGAGCTATGAATGGGATCTAGAGGATAGTTGTATGGGTGATTAGTGATGAGGGATGGAGTGGCATTGAAGAGGCTGGAGGGTAGGATTGAAGGGATGGGGGTAGGGATGGGATAGAGAATGGAGGGATGAAGTAGGGAGGGAGGGATAATGAGGAGAGTAGAGGATGCAGGATGAAGGGAGGTGTAGGATGGAGGATGAAGGGATGAGATGAGAGGGTAGGGGATAGAGGATGCGTGATTGATGGATGAAGGGATGGTGGAGAGGATATTGTTTTTTAGAGTTATGGGGTTTTTTATAAGGATGGAGTAGATGTTACGATGGGATGGAGGAGAAGGATAGGATGGAGGTGAGATGGGGATGGAGGGATGGGGTGAAGGGAGGGGTGGGGGAGAGGGGGAGGGATGAACTGGAGAGTGGATGCAGGAGGGATGGAGGAAGGGATGATGAAGGATGACTAAGGGGGGGAGAGGATGGCGGGATAGATGGGGATGAGGATTGAGAAGGTGAAAGGAGGAGGATGGAGGGAGGTGTGGAGAGGACGAGGATGAAGGATGGAGAGGAAGGATAGGGGGGAGGATGAAGGGATAGATGAGGGATAGAGGGGATGAGGAAGGAGGTGAGGGAGGGATGAAGGGATGGGGAGGGGATGGAGGGAGTGGCAGGGAGAGGGATGAAGGGAGGAGGGATGGAGGGACGGAGGGGTGGAGGGATGAAGGGATGAAGGGATGGAGGGATGGAGGGATGGAGGGGTGGAGGGATGGAGGGATGAAGGGATGGAGGGATGAAGGGATGGAGGGGTGGAGGGATGGAGGGATGGAGGGGTGGAGGGATGAAGGGATGGAGGGATGGAGGGATGGAGGGATGGAGGGAGAGTGGTTTCAGAGCAGTAATCTGGTTTGGAAGTCACGGCTGGTCCATACTCTCCCAGTAAATGTCCTGCTGTAAATGGGGGCTAATGGGGGAAAGGTCTGTGTAATTCTCTCTCCATTAGCTGCTCCGCCTGGCCTAATTGCCAAGCCGAGCCTGAACAATTTTGTTAGACGTTGCCCGGGTAATTATGGCTGCTTTGGCTAAAAATAACAGCTGCCCAGGATCCAGAGTCAGGCAGGGGGTTTTCTTTTCTCTTTGTCTCTTTGAATGCAGCCATCTTCCCCCCCCCCCCCCCAGTCTTCAGCAGCCCAACATCACACCGCTGGGACGGACCGAGCTGTAAATACAACGAACGCGGAGGCCACGCTGCGATGACGGCGATCAGCGTGGGTCGAGGGAATCGAGGGAATCGAACCGGCGGCGGTTTGTGGTCCTCGGTGGACACGTCTCTGCTTCCGGGGACAGGCTGAAGGACGGGGACGAGGGGAGAAGATGAGAATCCTGCTTCCCACTGCCATCAAGCGGAAACTCATTTTATCCCCAGACAGTGATGTAACACATGAATGGTCATTTCTTTTTTTTTATTAAACTTAACCCTTGTGTTGTCTTCTCATCAACCATGAAGAAAAAAAAAAAACGTTTTTTTTTCAAACATTTTATCGCTTTTTCCCCACATTTTTGTCACTTTTTTAATGTTGTGGTTTTTTTTTTGGTTTTTTTTAAAATGTTTATGGTCTTTCTTTCCAATTAAAATATTGTTAATGTTGACATTTTCAGCGCTTATTTCCACAGCCCATTTTTTGTGGAATTTTTTCTTTTTTTTTTTACTTAAAACGGGTCAATTTGACCCAAGGACAACATGAGGGTTAAAGTCCTATTTTAACAATCTGAGTGCACAGTGGGACGTGCACGGCGCAGGTGTGTTAAGGGCGTTTCCAGATCCACTTTTGCAAGGTTGACAGCGAAAAAAAAGGGTCTATTTGCAAAAGGAATTGTCCTTAGTGTCTTCATTAATAAAAGCCATTAACCATTCCCTTTAAAAGCCCTCTGTACCTTGGAGTAGTGACGGCCAAATGAAGCTCCATGAACCAGTGTCTCTATGTTGTGAGCCACTAGATGGCGCTGATGGTTTTAAGAGAAAGGCCTAAGGCGTTGCATTTTAGTGTATATTCAACCAGTTGTTGAACAGAGAGCGCCATCTAGTGGGAATGACATGCAGCAAAGGGCAGCAGGCCGAAGTCGAACCCTGGCCCACAGCGTATATAAACCTCTATATATATATATATATACATATATATATATATATATGTATATAATATCACACTAAAAACCTAAGCACTGAATATAGATCTTCTACACATCTTCAAGTAAAAAGTTGGGTGTCCACTTTACCCCCTGAGCTATCCGGGCGCCCAACTTTTTAACTTTTTATATATTGGAATATTTATATGTATACAAAGATGTAAGATTTAACTTTTTATATATTCCGTGCTTATGTTTTTAGTAAAAATTGTATATGAGGAGGAATGTGTATATTCATATTTCCAAGAAAGAAGATTTAATATCATGTGGCGGTTTTTCTCTGAAAAGGTCTCATCTGTTGGAGAGTTGTGTGCTTTGTGTGGACCCCAGGAAGAGTAGCTGATGTTCTAACGGGGATCCCAAGAAAATCTAATTAAAATATGGGATATGAAAAGAGTTTTCAAATTGTGACTTCAGTTTTGACCGATGCATGACTGGAATTGAAGTTGTTGCTCTGGACAAACCAACTTTGACGTCTTTGATTTTCACATCAGCAGCAGCGGGGGGCGTCAGGTCGTCATTCAGGTCGCTCTACTGAGCTCTGCTACGTCCTGCTACATCCTGCTACATCCTGCTACATCCTGCTACGCTCTGCTACGTCCTGCTACATCCTGCTTCGTCCTGCTACATCCTGCTGCGCTCTGCTACGTCCTGCTACATCCTGCTTCGTCCTGCTACATCCTGCTACGCTCTGCTACGTCCTGCTACATCCTGCTACATCCTGCTACGCTCTGCTACGTCCTGCTACATCCTGCTACGTCCTGCTACATCCTGCTGCGCTCTGCTACGTCCTGCTACATCCTGGTACGTCCTGCAACGCTCTGCTACGTCTTGCTACATCCTGCTACGCTCTGCTACATCCTGCTACGTCCTGTTGTGCCCTGCTACGTCCTGCTACATCCTGCTACGTCCTGCTACGCTCTGCTACGTCCTGCTACATCCTGCTACGCTCTGCTACATCCTGCTACGTCCTGTTGTGCCCTGCTACATCCTGCTACATCCTGCTACGTCCTGCTACGCTCTGCTACATCCTGCTATGCTCTGCTGTGCCCTGCTACGTCCTGCTACATCCTGCTACATCCTGCTACGCTCTGCTACATCCTGCTACGCTCTGCTACATCCTGCTACGTCCTGTTGTGCCCTGCTACGTCCTGCTACATCCTGCTACGTCCTGCTACGCTCTGCTACATCCTGCTATGCTCTGCTACGCTCTGCTACATCCTGCTACGCTCTGCTGTGCCCTGCTACGTCCTGCTACATCCTGCTACGTCCTGCTACGCTCTGCTACATCCTGCTACGCTCTGCTACATCCTGCTACGTCCTGTTGTGCCCTGCTACGTCCTGCTACATCCTGCTACATCCTGCCACGTCCTGCAACGCTCTGCTGTGCCCTGCTACGTCCTGCTACATCCTGCTACGTCCTGCTACGCTCTGCTACGTCCTGCTACATCCTGCTACGCTCTGCTACATCCTGCTACATCCTGCTACGCTCTGCTACATCCTGCTATGCTCTGCTATGCTCTGCTACATCCTGCTACGTCCTGTTGTGCCCTGCTACGTCCTGCTACATCCTGCTACGTCCTGCTACATCCTGCTACGCTCTGCTACATCCTGCTACGTCCTGTTGTGCCCTGCTACGTCCTGCTACGTCCTGCTACGCTCTGCTACATCCTGCTACGTCCTGTTGTGCCCTGCTACATCCTGCTACATCCTGCTACGTCCTGCTACGCTCTGCTACATCCTGCTATGCTCTGCTACGCTCTGCTACATCCTGCTACGCTCTGCTGTGCCCTGCTACGTCCTGCTACATCCTGCTACGTCCTGCTACGCTCTGCTACATCCTGCTACGCTCTGCTACATCCTGCTACGTCCTGTTGTGCCCTGCTACGTCCCGCTACATCCTGCTACGCTCTGCTACATCCTGCTACGTCCTGCTACGCTCTGCTACATCCTGCTACGCTCTGCTACATCCTGCTACGTCCTGTTGTGCCCTGCTACGTCCTGCTACATCCTGCTACATCCTGCCACGTCCTGCAACGCTCTGCTGTGCCCTGCTACGTCCTGCTACATCCTGCTACGTCCTGCTACGCTCTGCTACGTCCTGCTACATCCTGCTACGCTCTGCTACATCCTGCTACGTCCTGTTGTGCCCTGTAACGTCCTGCTACATCCTGCTACGTCCTGCTACATCCTGCTACATCCTGTTGTGCCCTGCTACAACCTGCTACGCTCTGCTATGTCCTGCTACGCTCTGCTACATCCTGCTACTTCCTGTCGTGCCCTGCTACGTCCTGCTACATCCTGCTACGTCCTGCTATGCTCTGCTACATCCTGCTACGTCCTGTTGTGCCCTGCTACATCCTGCTACATCCTGCTACGTCCTGCTACGCTCTGCTACGTCCTGCTACATCCTGCTACATCCTGCTACGTCCTGCTACGTCCTGCGACGCTCTGCTGTGCCCTGCTATGTCCTACCACATCCTGCTACGTCCTGCTACGCTCTGCTACATCCTGCTACGTCCTGCTATGCTCTGCTACATCCTGCTACGTCCTGCTACGTCCTGCTACGCTCTGCTGTGCCCTGCTATGTCCTGCCACATCCTGCTACGTCCTGCTACGTCCTGTTGTGCCCTGCTACATCCTGCTACATCCTGCTACGTCCTGCTACGCTCTGCTACATCCTGCTATGCTCTGCTACGCTCTGCTACATCCTGCTACGCTCTGCTGTGCCCTGCTACGTCCTGCTACATCCTGCTACGTCCTGCTACGCTCTGCTACATCCTGCTACGTCCTGTTGTGCCCTGCTACGTCCCGCTACATCCTGCTACGCTCTGCTACATCCTGCTACGTCCTGCTACGCTCTGCTACATCCTGCTACGCTCTGCTACATCCTGCTACGTCCTGTTGTGCCCTGCTACGTCCTGCTACATCCTGCTACATCCTGCCACGTCCTGCAACGCTCTGCTGTGCCCTGCTACGTCCTGCTACATCCTGCTACGTCCTGCTACGCTCTGCTACGTCTTGCTACATCCTGCTACGCTCTGCTACGCTCTGCTACATCCTGCTACGTCCTGTTGTGCCCTGTAACGTCCTGCTACATCCTGCTACGTCCTGTTGTGCCCTGCTACATCCTGCTACATCCTGCTATGTCCTGCTACGCTCTGCTACATCCTGCTATGCTCTGCTACGCTCTGCTACATCCTGCTACGCTCTGCTGTGCCCTGCTACGTCCTGCTACATCCTGCTACGTCCTGCTACGCTCTGCTACATCCTGCTACGCTCTGCTACATCCTGCTACGTCCTGTTGTGCCCTGCTACGTCCTGCTACATCCTGCTACATCCTGCCACGTCCTGCAACGCTCTGCTGTGCCCTGCTACGTCCTGCTACATCCTGCTACGTCCTGCTACGCTCTGCTACGTCCTGCTACATCCTGCTACGCTCTGCTACATCCTGCTACGTCCTGTTGTGCCCTGTAACGTCCTGCTACATCCTGCTACGTCCTGCTACATCCTGCTACATCCTGTTGTGCCCTGCTACAACCTGCTACGCTCTGCTATGTCCTGCTACGCTCTGCTACATCCTGCTACTTCCTGTCGTGCCCTGCTACGTCCTGCTACATCCTGCTACGTCCTGCTATGCTCTGCTACATCCTGCTACGTCCTGTTGTGCCCTGCTACATCCTGCTACATCCTGCTACGTCCTGCTACGCTCTGCTACGTCCTGCTACATCCTGCTACATCCTGCTACGTCCTGCTACGTCCCTGCGACGCTCTGCTGTGCCCTGCTATGTCCTACCACATCCTGCTACGTCCTGCTACGCTCTGCTACATCCTGCTACGTCCTGCTATGCTCTGCTACATCCTGCTACGTCCTGCTACGTCCTGCTACGCTCTGCTGTGCCCTGCTATGTCCTGCCACATCCTGCTACGTCCTGCTACGTCCTGTTGTGCCCTGCTACATCCTGCTACATCCTGCTACGTCCTGCTACGCTCTGCTACATCCTGCTATGCTCTGCTACGCTCTGCTACATCCGCTACGCTCTGCTGTGCCCTGCTACGTCCTGCTACATCCTGCTACGTCCTGCTACGCTCTGCTACATCCTGCTACGTCCTGTTGTGCCCTGCTACGTCCCGCTACATCCTGCTACGCTCTGCTACATCCTGCTACGTCCTGCTACGCTCTGCTACATCCTGCTACGCTTGCTACATCCTGCTACGTCCTGTTGTGCCCTGCTACGTCCTGCTACATCCTGCTACATCCTGCCACGTCCTGCAACGCTCTGCTGTGCCCTGCTACGTCCTGCACATCCTGCTACGTCCTGCTACGCTCTGCTACGTCTTGCTACATCCTGCTACGCTCTGCTACGCTCTGCTACATCCTGCTACGTCCTGTTGTGCCCTGTAACGTCCTGCTACATCCTGCTACGTCCTGTTGTGCCCTGCTACATCCTGCTACATCCTGCTATGTCCTGCTACGCTCTGCTACATCCTGCTACGCTCTGCTACATCCTGCTACATCCTGCTACGCTTCTGCTACATCCTGCTATGCTCTGCTACGCTCTGCTACATCCTGCTACGTCCTGTTGTGCCCTGCTACGTCCTGCTACATCTGCTACGTCCTGCTACATCCTGCTACGCTCTGCTACATCTGCTACGTCCTGTTGTGCCCTGCTACGTCTGCTACGTCCTGCTACGCTCTGCTACATCTCGCTCGTCCTGTTGTGCCCTGCTACATCCTGCTACATCCTGCTACGTCCTGCTACGCTCTGCTACATCCTGCTATGCTCTGCTACGCTCTGCTACATCCTGCTACGCTCTGCTGTGCCCTGCTACGTCCTGCTACATCCTGCTACGTCCTGCTACGCTCTGCTACATCCTGCTACGCTCTGCTACATCCTGCTACGTCCTGTTGTGCCTGCTACGTCCCGACATCCTGCTACGCTCTGCTACATCCTGCTACGTCCTGCTACGCTCTGCTACATCCTGCTACGCTCTGCTACATCCTGCTACGTCCTGTTGTGCTGCCCTGCTACGTCCTGCTACATCCTGCTACATCCTGCCACGTCCTGCAACGCTCTGCTGTGCCCTGCTACGTCCTGCTACATCCTGCTACGTCCTGCTACGCTCTGCTACTCCTGCTACATCCTGCTACGCTCTGCTACATCCTGCTACGTCCTGTTGTGCCCTGTAACGTCCTGCTACATCCTGCTACGCCTGCTACATCCTGCTACATCCTGTTGTGCCTGCTACAACCTGCTACGCTCTGCTATGTCCTGCTACGCTCTGCTACATCCGCTACTTCCTGTCATGCCCTGCACTCCTGCTACATCCTGCTACGTCCTGCTATGCTCTGCTACATCCTGCTACGTCCTGTTGTGCCCTGCTACATCTTGCTACATCCTGCTACGTTGCTACGCTCTGCGTACGTACTCTGCAACTACATCTGCTACGTCCTGCTACGTCCTGCGACGCTCTGCTGTGCCTGCTATGTCCTACCACATCCTGCTACGTCCTGCTACGCTCTGCTACATCTGCTACGTCCTGCTATGCTCTGCTACATCTGCTACGTCCTGCTACGTCCTGCTACGCTCTGCTGTGCCCTGCTATGTCCTGCCACATCCTGCTACGTCCTGCTACGTCCTGCTACGTCCTGTTGTGCCCTGCTACATCCTGCTACATCCTGCTACGTCCTGCTACGCTCTGCTACATCCTGCTATGCTCTGCTACGCTCTGCTACATCCTGCTACGCTCTGCTGTGCCCTGCTACGTCCTGCTACATCCTGCTACGTCCTGCTACGCTTGCTACATCCTGCTACGTCTGTTGTGCCCTGCTACGTCCGCTACATCTGCTACGCTCTGCTACATCCTGCTACGTCCTGCTACGCTCTGCTACATCCTGCTACGCTCTGCTACATCCTGCTACGTCCTGTTGTGCCCTGCTACGTCCTGCTACATCCTGCTACATCCTGCCACGTCTGCAACGCTCTGTGGCCCTGCTACGTCCTGCTACATCCTGCTACGTCCTGCTACGCTCTGCTACGTCTGCTACATCCTGCTACGCTCTGCTACATCCTGTACGTCCTGTTGTGCCCTGTAACGTCCTGCTACATCTGCTACGTCCTGCTACATCCTGCTACATCCTGTTGTGCCCTGCTACACCTGCTACGCTCTGCTATGTCCTGCTACGCTCTGCTACATCCTGCTACTTCCTGTTGTGCCCTGCTACGTCTGCTACATCCTGCTACGTCCTGCTATGCTCTGCTACATCCTGCTAGTCCTGTTGTGCCCTGCTACATCCTGCTACATCCTGCTACGTCCTGCTACGCTTGCTACGTCCTGCTACATCCTGCTACATCCTGCTACGTCCTGCTACGTCCTGCGACGCTCTGCTGTGCCCTGCTATGTCCTGCCACATCCTGCTACGTCCTGCTACGCTCTGCTACATCCTGCTACGTCCTGCTATGCTCTGCTACATCCTGCTACGTCCTGCTACGTCCTACTACGCTCTGCTGTGCCCTGCTATGTCCTGCCACATCCTGCTACGTCCTGCTACGTCCTGCTACGTCCTGCTGGGCCTTGTAATGCCCCACAGTGCCCTGCTATGCCATGAACTGCTACAAACTACTATTTGTTGGGACTGTTATTGCCACTCTTCATTCTAACCCCAACCGGTCGTCAGACACCACCTATCAAGAGCCTGGGTTTGGGTCTGGGTCTGTCCCAGGTTTCTGCCTAAAAGGAAGTTTTTCCTCGCCACTGTGGCCCTGTTGCTTGTTCTGGAGGAAACTACTAGACCTGTTGGGTCCTTGTAAATTCTGGAGTGTGGTCTAGACCTGGTCTATCTGTAAAGGGTCTCCAGATAACTCTTGATATGAATTGATACTATTAATAAAATAAAATTGAAATTGAATCATTGTCTGGGTTCAGGTGCTCCTGATGGGGTTGGGACTTCAGCTTTTTAATATTCTTGTTGCTGTACTTCGGCCGCCGGCCTTCTGCTGACGGGACGTTCAGGGAAGTTGCGAAGGAGAAGTTTCAGACGGCAGCTTTCTTTTCTTCCACTGTCACTGGGAGGAAACCGAGTTCTTTTAAATGAAGATTCGTGTTTTAATCTTTGCTCCATCCTTCCTTCCTTCCCTCCTTTCCAGACAGATTTACCTCCCGCTCCGTCAGCACCGGCCTCCGTATTTATCCCAGCAGCCCTTTCTGCTGGCCTGGCACTTGTGTTTATGTAGTGCCGTGATTGTTGATTTATATTTTGACAGCATGCATCTGCGTATTTTGCTGATGTGTGTTTTTTATTTGTGTGTACGTGCACGACTCTGGTTGTAAGAGTGTGTGTGTGTGTGTGTGTGTGTGTGTGTGTGTGTGTGTGTGTGTGTGTGTGTGTGTGTGTGTGTAAGCTATTGACTTGTAAAGCCGCGGTCCTTGAGAGTATTTATGAGCGGGGGAAGCGGAGCAGCTCGGTGGCATTTTCCCGTCGCTGAAGCAGAACGACTCTCTCTCTCTCTTTTCGCTCTTGACAGCCTCCCCGGAGGAAAGAGACACGTTTCCCAGAGTTCATAGCATTTCCTGCTCCTCTCCTTCTCCATCCACAGCCATCTGACTAATCCATATGGAAGCTCGTTGATGACAAACGTATCGAACGAGCACCGAGACGGGATCCGAGCTGTAACGGATCGTGTACGGGACACATTTTACTCTGGTTTGTATACTTCCGCTTATTAAAAGATGATTATGATAAACAATGTAGGGTCCTACTGAAGATTGATGCTGTTTCTCTCATGTAGAACGTTTCTTCTTGAAAAATGGGAATCACTTTATATGAACATAGCTTCTCAGGTTTCAATGTTGAGGTTTCTTTTCACTTCACGGTCTTGTGAAACAAAGACTCATCTTAGCCGGACCTTCCCCCGCAGCGCTGTGGAGGAAGGTCTGGCAAAGTGAGACTAATCCATGTGTTAAGCCCAAAACAGGACTATTTCCTGTAGGTTTGAGAGGAACTTCTTCCTTTGCTGTCATCTTCAAAACTTAAGTATTTTATCTTATTTATTTTTTTGTGATCTAATCTTTTTTTTATATTCAAAAATTAGCAAAACAAACAATTACAAACAACACAGTGAGACATGGAACGCGTCCCAGAGCCAACAAACACACAGAGAAGAAAGCAGGGAGGGAGACAACACAACACACACACACACACACACACACCACACCACACACAAACACCACATACACCACAAACACACACACAGACCACACCACACACAGACACACACAGACACATACACACACAGACACACACACCACACACACACACCACACACACCACACACCACACAGACACACACAACACAGACACACAC
>NW_022605579.1:1373535-1375340 GCF_008692095.1 Etheostoma spectabile | reverse complement strand
TTTATATAGTTATATAGACCCTATATCTAATATTTGTTTCACACACTATATAATCACCTCGACGCCATATAGCCTTTTACAAATTCCCTCCCATCGTTAACGTTTCCTTCGCTGTTTATGTAAAGGTCCCCAGGCATAACAATTTCACACTTTATGTTAAAGGACGTTTTGTAACATAATATGAGCCCCCCCCCCCAGCCTGCCTAGGGGTCCCCCCCCAGTGGCTAGAAATGGTGATAATGTAACCGAGCACCTGGGTATCCTGGCTCTGCTGTGCTGCCTTTGGGAAAATGAAAGCTCCGATGGGCCGATCCTGGAATCTGCTGTTCCTTTATGAGGTTCCTAAGGGTCAAGGTACCCCCCCTCTCCCCCCCCCCTTGTGGTTTTTCTCTCTTTCTCCTGCTTTGGCCCGCCCCAGAGCCAAGAAATTTCGCACGCACACACATGAGAGAGAGACATCATGGCTAAAAACGAGGTAAAAAAAAAACCCCGAGCCTATCAAACAAACCGTTTCCCCCCCCCCTTTCTTTTTCCTCAAAAGACCTCAGAAATGGGCACAAAACCCAGTGGCGTTCAGACAGTATTAGGGGACCCGGGTATCCTCTAAGGTCGATATGAGAGAGACTTCAATACAGTATTGGGGACAACTAAGGTTCTATTAACGAAGAGACTTCAGATACAGTTAGGGGGACCACTAAGGCCTATATGAAAGATACTTCAATAACGTATTAGGGTCCTTTACCTCTTTAAAGAAAGACCATGTCACCTCTTGTTAAACTATTAAGTTTCCAATTGGTGTGCAGGTTACAAACATTAAAAAAACAACAAAACAAACAACCTTTTTCATCTGTGTACATGTTTTCTTTTTTCTGTTTTTTTGATTTTTCTTCCATGTTGCTTAGTTCTGTTTTGCATTTAATTTTCACAAGAGCATTCTAAGTTACACCCACAAAAGTAGCATGGGCATCATGTTCCTGTAAGGCTGATCTATATCAGAGTTCTTTATTTTGTGGGCCCCTAATCCCCTAAGTGGCCCTAACCCTAAACCTACTACCCCCGCCCTAAAGCAACATACCCTAGCCCTCTTAACCCTAATCCCGCAGCCATGCAAGTACACAAGCGGTGTGTGTGGAGGAGATCTACAGGCAGCAGAGCATCCCAAAGCCGTCCATGACCAGCACTGTTTGTAATGTTCAACGTAAAAAAAAAAGTATACTCTTGTTACTGTACTTCAGTAGAATTTAAACCGTATGTACCTTCACAACTTGTCACGTCGATTAGGTATACTTACTTTCCAGGGAAACTTTCCCTTTCTTTTACCTTCCAACTCTACACTTTTTTCTTTTCCTTAAATACCTGGGATACTTTTACTCTTTTACTCTACTTTATACTACTTTTTACTGGCAACCCTGCAATATTATGCTTTACTATCAGGAAGCTACTGTAGCCTATATATATGTATATATTGTTTCAACACTACATTAATAATAATAAAATGTAATAGTAATAATAGTAATAAAAAATAAAAAAGCCATTTGACACAAATGCTTTTTTTTTTTAGATGTGTTGATGACATTTTAAGGCTTTTACTGGCTTTTTTCAATTTGAAGAAAGTGTGAGGACTTTGGCATTTTTGTGTGTAAGTTTTTTGAAAAATGGTGTGTAGAATTTGAAAAACGCGGAAAGATAGTAAAATAGTACTTACACACAAAATCTTTACATGTCACCCGATTTTTGAAACCTGTCCTTTAAAGAGCAAAACTACACACCAAATCTCCACGACCATAAGTTATTTCTCAGCCTTT
>NW_022605579.1:1373254-1373491 GCF_008692095.1 Etheostoma spectabile | reverse complement strand
TCATGGAGGAAGAGGAAGAAGAGGAGGAGGGCAGAGAAAAGAAGGAAGGAGAGCCATCACTGTTCAGATCAGGGCCACGCTTACTGATAACTGGTTTTGAAAGTAGAAAAGCACTAAACAGTCCATAAAAACACACACACACACACACACACACACACATTTTTATCCGAAAATGATACCAACAATGATGCCAAATATATTGTAGGAGCCATTTCTATCCACCTTTTTAGTTAGGTT
>NW_022605579.1:1373144-1373244 GCF_008692095.1 Etheostoma spectabile | reverse complement strand
TTTATTTTAGCCACTTGGGGGAGTATTGCACTGGGTGCGATCATTAATGAGGAAAGGTGTGGATGGCGGGGAACACACGGTTCTTACCGTAGTCGTGAAC
>NW_022605579.1:1372941-1373033 GCF_008692095.1 Etheostoma spectabile | reverse complement strand
GGACTCAAGATCATTTTTGCTACGCGTTGAGAACACCATGCCATCCATACCGAGGCTTTAAGAAGAACAAAGATTATCATCAGGAATTTCAT
>NW_022605579.1:1372806-1372931 GCF_008692095.1 Etheostoma spectabile | reverse complement strand
CAGGAAGGTTATCTCTGAGTATGAGTGTCGCCGCCTCCAAGATAAGACAGAAGAGACAGAAGTGGATGAGACCGAAAATAAGCTTTTCCATTGGAGACATAGTGGTCAAAATGGATCCTGTCACT
>NW_022605579.1:1372629-1372779 GCF_008692095.1 Etheostoma spectabile | reverse complement strand
ATTACACAGACGTACCCAGACAAGAAGGGCTTTGTCCGCTTAGTTCAGCTGAAGACAAGAATGGGGCAGCTGGAACGGCCTGTAACCAAGGCTCTGTCTTCTGATGGAAGTTGGAAGCGGTATAGATGACCTGATCATAGATTTTCTTGG
>NW_022605579.1:1372390-1372561 GCF_008692095.1 Etheostoma spectabile | reverse complement strand
GGTAATTGTGGTTAAAGTAAATATTCACAATTATGGGGCCGGTGTGTAGGAGCCATTTCTATCCACCTTTTTAATTAGGTTAATTTAGTTATTTATTTTAGCCACTTGGGGGTGTATTGCACTGGGTGTGGTACGTCACTGGGAATAAGGTATATTTACAGGTGCGATAAT
>NW_022605579.1:1367644-1372365 GCF_008692095.1 Etheostoma spectabile | reverse complement strand
TCATTGCAGCCTTTTTCCAAAAATCAAAAAGTTCATTTTATTTCTCAGTAATGTACACTCACAACCCATCTTGACAGAAAAAAAACGAAATTTAGAAATTTTTGCATATTTATTAAAAAACAAAAACTGAAATTACATGGTCATAGTATTCAGACCCTTTGTTCAGTATTTAGTAGAAGCACCCTTTGATCTAATACAGCCGGATCGTTTTGGGAAAGATGCAACAAGTTTTTTCACATCTGATTTGGGTATCCTCTGCCATTCCTCCTTGCAGATCCTCTCCAGTTCTGTCAGTTGGATGGTAAACTTGGTGGACAGTCATTTTCAGGTCTCTCCAGAGATGCTCAATTGGGTTTAAGTCAGGGCTCTGGCTGGGCCATTCAAGAACAGCCACGGGTTTTTGTGAAGCCACTCCTTCGTTTTTTAGCGGTGCTTAGGGTCATTGTCTTGTTGGAAGGTAAACCTTCGGCCCAGTCTGAGGTCCAGAGCACTCTGGAAAAGGTTTTCGTCCAGGATATCCCTGTACTTGGCCGCATTCATCTTTCCCTCGATTGCAACCAGTCTTCCTGTCCCTGCAGCTGAAAACACCCCCACAGCATGATGCTGCCACCACCATGCGTCACTGTTGAGACTGTATTGGACAGGTGATGAGCAGTGCCTGGTTTCTCCCACACATACCGCTTAGATTAAGGCCAAAATTCTATCTTGTGTGTCTCATCAGACCAGAGATTTTATTTATCACCATCTTGGAGTCCTTCAGGTGTTTTTTTAGCAAACTCATGCGGGCTTTCATGTGTCTTGCACTGAGGAGAGGCTTCCGTCGGCCACTCTGCCAAAAGCCCCGACTGGTGGATTGCTGCAGTGATGGTTGACTTACTACAACTTCTCCATCTCCCGACTGCATCTCTGGAGCTCAGCCACAGTGACCATTGGGTTTCTTTGCCTCTCTCACCAAGGCTCTTCTCCCCCGTAGCTCAGTTGTGCCGGACGGCCGCTCTAGGAAGGGTTCTGGTCGTCCCAAACTGTCTTCCATTGAGGATTATGGAGGCCACTGTGCTCTTAGGAACCTTAAGTGCAGCAGAAATTTTTTGTAACCTGACCAATCTGTTGCCTCTGCCACAATTCTGTCTCTGAGCTCTTCAGGCAGTTCCTTTGACCTCATGATTGTCATTTGCTCTGACATGCCTTTGACTGTAAGGTCTTATATAGACAGGTGTGTGGCTTTCCTAATCAAGTCCAATCATATAATCAAACACAGCGGACTCCAATGAAGGTGTAGAACCATCTCAAGGATGATCAGAAGAATAGACGCACCTGAGTTACATAGAGGGTCACGGCAGGGTCTGAATACTTATGACCATGTGATATTTCAGTTTTTCTTTTTTAATAAATTTGCAAAAATTTTCTACATTTCTGTTTTTTTTTCTGTCCAAGATGTGGGTGCTGAGTGTACATTACTGAGAAATAAAATGAACTTTTTTGATTTTTGGAAAATGGCTGCAATGACACAAGAGTGAAAATTTAAAGGGGTCTGAATACTTTCCGTACCCACTGTATATATATTATATAGGCTACATTGTATAAATACAAAATTAAAAAAGGTACACATATATATATAATAATATTATATATATATATATATATAATGTGGAGGCTATCCTATAAGCCTCGGTATGGATGGCATGGGTTCTCAAACGCGTAGCAAAAATGTCTTGAGTCCAGCCTTGATTGTCTTTGGGTGATGTTCCCGTTTTATTATAAAAGTAGAAAAAAGGGTCACTTCACATAAAACAGTACTTCACCTAGTGCTATTAATAAAATGTTGCGGCGTGGTCACGACTACGGTAGACGAACCGTGTGTTCCCGCCATCCACAGTCCCTTTCCTTCCTTCATTAATTATCGCACCTGTACAATACCTTATTCCTTTCAGTGACGTACCACACCCAGTTGCAATACCACCCCAAGTGGCTACAATAAATAACTAAATTAAACCTAATTAAAAGGTGGATAGAAATGGCTCCTACACCACCGGCCCCATAATTGTGAATATTTACTTTAACCACAATTACCCCAATTACCTAGGTTAACTAAATGAGCCATTTGTGCAGAGCTAATCTAAATTACATCCTTTCTTTTGAGCCATAGAAACTAGATCAGGTCATCTTAATACCCTCGTCTTTGTGGCTTGTTTTGTGCTTGACCAAACCGCGCTATTTGGTTAATAACCACCGCTTTTTTTTTTTTTCCACTTCCAGTTTTCCAACTTCCAATCAGAATGACAGAGCCTTCTGTTTCCAGAACAATGGATCACATAGGCCCGTAGTGCCAAAAACTATTTATGATTCCCGCTGCCTCCAGTTCTTGTTCTTCATTCAGCTGAACCCTAGCGGACAAGCCCTTCTCCCTTCCCTTGTCGTGGGGTACGGTTCGTGTAATTCTCCTTTCTAATTTCCCCTTCATGTTCTCTTCGTTGTCTCCTGATTTTGTTCCCCTGCCCATGATCCAGGAGCCGCCTCAATAGTGACAGGATACCATTCACAGTGTGATGGAGACCACGGATGAGGAGTGGGGTAATGTCCTCCCTCCAATGGAAAAGCTTTAAATTGTTATTTTTCGGTCTCAATCATTCCCTTTCTTCATGCTCTTCTTGGTCTTTCTCTGTTCTTTCGTGCTGGCTTCTACTTCTGTCTCTTGCTGTCTTATCTTGGAGGAGGCGGCGGGGCGGCGGAACAAACACTCTATAACTCATGGCTGAAGATGAGTACCCTTCCGCGTGAACCAACACCCGGAATGAAATTCCTGATGATAATCTTTGGTTCTTTCTCTTAAAGCCGTCGGTATGGAGGCATGGTGTTCTCAAAAACGCACTGGTCGGGGCCTGCGTAGGAAGGCCAAAACGCGTATCGCATAAATGATCTTGAGAGTGTTGTTGTGTCCCGGCCTTGTTGTCTTTGGGTGATGTTGTCCCCGTGTATTTGTATTTAATAATTTTGTTTTTTAGAAGAGTATTTATGAAAGAGAAAAAAGGGGTCACTTTCACATAACACAGGTAGACGTGTCACCGGTCTGCTAGTTTAATAAATGGTTGCGCGTGGGGGCGTGTTCACGCTTACGGTAAGAACCTGGTGTGGTCGGCCGTCGCCTGCCACAACACCCCTTGGGCTTGTCCTCTCATAATGATTCGCACGGGCCCCAGTTGCAATAACCTCCCCCACCACAAGTGGCTAAATAACTAACTAAATTAAAACCTACCTAAGGAAAGGGGGATATAAATAGGAGCTCCTAAACTAACCACTATATTGTGGTGCGATCATTGTTGGTGATCATTGGTTCAGGGGGAGTAGATTTTCGGATGTATAATAAATGTGTGTGGGGTGTGGTTGGGTGGTTTGTAGTGTGTTATGTGTTTATGGAATGAGCTGTAACAAAGAGTGAAAAATTTAAAGGGGTCTGAATACTTTCCGTACCCACTGTAGATATTGTTTCAACACTACATTGGGGTTCACACTATATATTCCAACCACTCTCAGGCAATTATTTTCACTGTAGAACATCGTATGAAATGTAATTTAGAACAACAGTGTGTACATGATATATATTCCCAAATGTAGCCTACTGTAATAAAAAAAAGCCATTTGACACAAATGCTTTTTTTTAGATGTGTTGATGACATTTTAAGGCATTTTAACTGCAGTGTTTCATTTTGAAGGAGATGTGAGGACTTTTGCATTTTGTGTGTACAGTTTTGAAAATTGTGTGTAGACTTTTGAAAAACGGAAAGATAGTAAAATAGTACTTACACACAAAATCTTTACATGTCACCCGATTTTTGAAACCTTTCATTTAAAGAGCAAAACTACACACCAAATCTCCACGACCATAAGTTATTTCTCAGCCTTTCCCTTTGTTTTCGTAAGGGACATAGTATGTACCTCAAGACAAGTTCATGGAGGAAGAGGAAGAAGAGGAGGAGGGCAGAGAAAAGAAGGAAGGAGAGCCATCACTGTTCAGATCAGGGCCACGCTTACGGATAACTGGTTTTAAAAAAGCACAGTAGAAAAGCACTAAAAAAGTCCACACACACACACTCACACACACACAAACGTTCTTATCCTAAAATGATACCAACAATGATGCCAAATGTATGTGTACTTTTTTTTTTTAATTTTGTATTAACTGTAGCCTATGTATATAGTTTCAACACTACATTGGTGTTCACACCATATATCCCAACCCCTCTCAGCCAATTATTTTCCCTGTAGAACATTGTATGAAATGTAGATATAAGCCTATGAAAGACAAAAGAGCTTTAGATTTAGAACAACAGTGTGTACATGATATATGTTCCCAAATGCAGCCTACTGTTATAAAAAAAAAGCCATTTGATACAAATGCTTTTCATTTAGATGTGTTGATGACATTTTAAGGCATTTTAACTGCAGTGTTTCATTTTGAAGGAGATGTGAGGACTTTTGCATTTTATATGTACAGTTTTGGGAATTGTGTGTAGAGTTTTGAAAAACGGAGAGATAGTTTTGATAACGTGTGTAAGCAGATGTAAAAACTGTAAACGATGAGGCTCCAGGAGTGGTGTCAGATCAATGAGTCATTTTGAAACAGCGCCATCTGCCCATTGACTCCTCGCTGTGGCCGAACGTGGTAATGCAGCCTTTTTCTCCCTGCATAGTGGCGCTTGAGATGAGGGTTCGATTCTAAGCGA
>NW_022605579.1:1357790-1367634 GCF_008692095.1 Etheostoma spectabile | reverse complement strand
CCAGATTAAAAAATAACAAAACAACAACACAATCAAATTTGCTTGTATTTCAAGCAGCCAAAATAACTTAAAAAGTACTAAAATGGCAGCCGTGGCTAGAGGAAATGTGATTTAGCTTAGAGCCCATCTCACCTTGACCCTTCCTATACCTGATTAAACTTCCTTTTTTATGGATGAGTCATGAACATTTGTATAAATTAATTTTACAAGGGATGTATCAGGCGTTACCCACAATTCTAATGGGCATCTTAAACCAAATCAAAGCCAATAAATTGTAAATTATAGCATTTTTAAATCTGAAAACAGTGTCTTCAGTGACTTTAAGAAAGAAAGAGTGTGTCCGACATGACAATGAACAGAGAGTGTGTCCTACATGAGAATAACAGGAAAAAATATGTTTACACCCTCAGTAAAACAAACTTTAGATTAGAGGTCTTTAAATACAGTTCGATTCCATTTCATTAATGTAGGTTGCATTGAAGTTCAGAGGCTCCTTGCGAAATGGCAAACATGCACGAAGAGTGGATGTAGCAGAGAGGCATGACAGCCGGCAGCATTGAGTCAATCAACTCAGTGCACCTACGTTTTTTTTACTATAATTTTGGCATAATGCAGATAATAGGCAGATAAACCTCTCTATTGACTGGTTGAACTGACTTTGTCTCTAATAACACCCGACGCTGCATGTGTAAACAGTTTCAAATTAAGGTAGGCCAATAAAGAATTACCTTAGGAGAATAAAAAAAAAGGGAGAAAGTGGGTCAAAAAGGCACTGCATGATCTTTAAACACCATCATATATCTCTTTAATAAAAGGAGTAGTTTAAGAAACATTCTGGAAATTATTGGATGATAATCACCATCAACTCCGCGACACCTGTCCCTCTGAAGGCTTTAGGGCTTTTCTGTCTCCCTCGGCAGCAGTCTTAATGATGAAAGTGCGCCACCTGCAGTTTTTTTTTCCCTCTGCCTCGTGTCGCGTTGGATGCGAGTTCGAATCCATGCGAGGTGTGGACCCATGGAAATTACAAACAACATGGGCTCGTATTTCCAATAGACAGAACAACTAAACATTACTACAGTTGCAGCTGAGGCTAAAGGAAATGTGATTTAGCTGAGAGCCCACCTCACCATCATCATATAACAGATTCAAGATTATTATTATGAGGAAATTAGGATAGCCTAACTTGCTTAAGTAATTACCTTACAGAAGATTAAAAAAACATACAAGATCCTCCGCTCGCGCCACTGTGAGCCTGCAGTCAAGTGCCTGTAACTAACAATGATTAGGTTGGTTGTTGGCGATATCAGAATCCTAGAGATGTCTGTTTACTTTCGCTTGATCGAAGCTGTGCCCAAAAGCGCGGCGTAATTCGCACAATGGTTTCTCAGCCTTTCGCTCAGTTTCAGTAATCAATAAGTGAGAGACGTGAACGCGCGCGCACACACACACAAATGTGTGAATGGTGTTTGTAATATGTAAAAGTGCATTTAGTAGGCTAGTTGTTAAAACTAGAAAAGCACTATATAAACAGTCCATTCACACTCACTCACTCACTCACACACACACACACACACACACACACACACACACACACACACACACACACACACACACGTGTTCTTTAATGGAAATGTAGATACAAGCATATGAAAGACTAAAGAGCTTTAGATTTAGAACAATAGTGTGTACATGATACATATATCCACAAATGTAGCCTAGCCTACTGTTAAAAAAGCAATTTGAAATAAAATGCTTCTTTTTAGATTTGTGTTAATGACATTTTTAAGGTATTTTGACTGCAGTGTTTCATTTGAAAGGAGATATGAGGACTTTTGCATTTTGTGTGTACAGTTTTGAAAAACGGAGAGATAGTTTTGATAACGTGTGTAAGCAGATGTAAAAACTGTAAACGATGAGGCTCCAGGAGTAGCAGCAGATCTATGAGTCATTTTGAAACAGCGCCACCTGCCCATTGACTCCTCGCTGTGGCCGAACGTGGTAATGCAGTCTTTTTCTCCCTGCCTCCCTTGTTGCAATTCACCAAAAATTGAAAAAGTCTAAAATCCTTCTTCAGATTTTTAAAAGATCTTATTCATAGTTGCAACAGGTTTTACATTTTGACATGATGCTTAGACCCATTAGAAATCAATTGCTTTTTATTTAATTATATTATGAAATGTAATGTTGTTCAGTCTTCTTCATTGTTGTTGTACTACATATTTAGCCCTGTTCTGGGAAGACATGTTTTTTAGTTTTTTTTTAATTTAAGGAATTACCATGAATATATTTATCTGAAACATTTTCTCACTTCACATCATCATTAACATAACTACAGAAGATTATTAGGGCCACATATGAAAAATGTATTTGAGTGCTGAGTTTTAAGTCAGAATTTACAGATTTGATATAGTTCCTTGTGTAGGCCTACTAAATACATCAAGAAAAAGAAAAGACTGTTCTCCACCACCCATTCACACTGCAACAGACAAAATACAACAATCATAAATACATAAGAATACTTTAAAAACATAAAAACTGAAAATAAAATGCTTTCAATTTAAACTCCAAGTTATGACTTTAAACTCAGAATTCAGGACTCAAATACATATTTCACTTTGGTCCTAAGTCCCCTCCGTAAGTAACTGCTATGTAAGTGATTAAATGAATATAAATTATTCAAATACACTGTAAATTGTAATTTCCCTATAGGGGGATCAATAAAGAGTATACATTATAAATTACATTATAATTATAGATATCCAATGACCTACAGTAGCTGAGTCAGAACATTCACACAGCGAGCAAGGGGTAGTATAATTTATTTTTTTCACAGATATGGAGTCCAATTAGGTCATTTTTCTATCATAAAATAATGACCAGGTCACATTTTTCAAACACCGTAGAACAGATAGATAAATAGTGTATATCCCTTTAAAAAGTGCATGATCAATTTGCTAGCATAAATATCTGACTAAAGCTCACATGGCACTAGAGAATAGTACCTGGGTAGGTCTGGAACCGTACAAATCACCCATCAGATCATCTCACCCTCACACATTGCAATAACTAAAAAGCATTTAAGTTTAAATAAAGACTTATTTATCTCCCGGAGAAGTGCTCAGAAGGCCTTCTAAAGTCTGGTCCTATCCCTCATGTGTTTACCTTAACCCTTGTGTTGTCCGGGTCAAATGGCTGTTTTCTATATCTATGTTTCTTAATACCCAAAATAACTGACTGATCCACACAACGCTCTTTGGCAGTACAAATCTCTACTTCATAACTTTGGGGCGTCTTTTCAATTTTAAGGTGTTTGAAATAGTATTGAGTAAAAGTTGACACATTCCAGTCTGTGATTATCATCAACATCCATTCCTTTATTTTAGACTAAATAATTCCTAATTTCTGCTTTTCTATCTCAAACATTTGTTATAATTTCATACAAATGAGGTTTATTGACCATAAATTCCAAAAATAAATGTAAACCTAAAGTTAATAACTTAGTGTTACGTAGTGTTGAAAACGTCAAAAAAAAGACAAGCATTGAAAAAGGGGACAAAAAAGTAAGAAAAACGTTAAAAACATTGATAAAAAACGTCAACTAAAGTGTTGATTTTCAATTTTGACAGGAAGACAACACAAGGGTTAGGAATCAGAGATTATTACAAACTTAGAAACTAAAGGACACAGCTTTTCTTTCCTTTTTTGCAGTCGCAGAGGTTTTACAGGTTTTAAAATGAACCAGCATCTGTAGGCTTGAAATTAATATCAGACTGTGGTGTTGAGCAGGCCTAATCTGTAATATTATAAAAGCAACTTTCACAATTGGATAAATACTGTACATCCCCAAATGTAGACCCAGTAAACCATGTCAATACGAGGAGTCAGCTCAAACTAATAAGATGTTGGTTGAAAATAAATTCTACATAAGTCTGTTGATTTCATATTTGACTTTTACAAAAATGCTTGCTGCACTGTTACACGTATTAAGCTGAAAACATTGCTTTGTTAAGTTATTTTTGTAAACAAAAAATGGCATACAGCTCTATTATCGAGGTAAATACAAGTATCAGATCAGGACTTGGTATTGGCAGAAAAAAAAAAAAAAAAAAATCGGATTGGCGGCCCAAAAAAACTGAACGGGACATCCTAATTGAAAACGCTGCTATCGTTACCCTACCGTTCACAGTGGAAGACAAATGGAAAAGAAAGTTAAATTTTCAGTTTGCCATCACCTGTTATTTTTGTTGCCTTTGCCTGTTCTTCTCTGACAGATCTGACATATTTCTGTTTCTGTGGTCACTGCTCAGACAGTAATGTGAGGGCTGGTCATAGACCTGCTAACAGGGCTATTAGTAGTTTCTAGGCTGCTGAGCTCCTCAGTCAAATCACCATCTTATGCCCATTCTGGTGTCTGACAACTGAAACATCTGTCACGTATATCAGCGGGATTGACTACATTCCAGAAAGGCACAGGCAAAGGAAGTCAGCTTCTTAACACTGCTGGTACAGAAAATTGCACGACCTCGTCTGTAAACGCTCAGCTGGATCCTTGATCCGGTGTGTAGTTCAGGCGTGTTCACAGCACAGAGATGGCCAACGGACCCCAGTTGCTTATCTAAGAGATGAACACAGAATACCCTCTAAAAGCACCTCACCACAGCTACAGCGTTGTGTGATGGGAGGACTTATTCCCAATGTTCAGCTAAAATTCCATTCATTTTCAACATTAGAAGGTTAAATCTGGCATGAAATTCTCTGGTTGAATTATTAGTACAAAAGTTTAGAAGCCGTTCCAAAATATCAGAAAGTAACATAAAAACAACAACTCTGAAGAAGCATTTCGGTAAGAGACGTCCAATATCCCAGCTGTATCTTAAGATAAGTAGAAATGCGATGATACAATGATTTGTTCAAATTAATTCAGATTCAGCCGAATCAGATGCCGTGTTTTGCCGGCAATACACCTATTTCCTCCTTTTGACACTTTGATTTGGAATATTGTGCAATTTATTTAATTATCAAGGAATTTAAAAAAAAAAAGCCAAAGGCCCTGGGCAGGGTAAAACAAAATGGTACGCAGCCATTGTTTATGCTACTATTGATGTTGTGATTTCACATGCCTAATGTTTGCTGTGAAAAGGTCTACTCAACATGACGCGCTGTGAAATTCCTGGAGCTTCCACCCTGATTTCCACCAACTGCGGAACGGCTGCGGATCCGCTTCGGAACGGCGGCAAAGTCATTCGGTTGCCCTTAAAGTCCCTGTGTGTATTTTCACCAACTGTGGAACAGTGCGTCCCGACTCCGACGAGCCCTAGCCCTCTGGAGCAGATACGCAGAGCTTCTATTTTTGCTGGACACCGGAGAGCTCCGCAGCAATTCAGCACACGGCAGATAGTGCAGGACAGGAAGTCGAGCACAGAAACAAAATAAAACATCCGGTTAATTTTCAAAATAAAACACTGTGCTCACAGCGGATCATATTTCCCGCATACACTGAAACATCATAATGGGTGGAGACAGGCTGAAGTCACAGGTCAGAGGTTTGTTGTTTTGTGTATAGAAACTACATCCTGTCATATCGCGCTATATACGTGAATTTGAGAGATTCCGTGGGTCCTTGAGACTTCAGTTATAGTCATGGCGGAGCACGGAGTCGACACAATTCGTTGGAACTGCAATTTCTTCCACTTGCAGTTCTTTGAATTCTGTTGAGCAGCCAAGTGAGGTATTCCCTAGATAATGCACTCAAATTTCACGCACAAGCAACAAAGAATGTACAGTACTTTAATGTGTTGCTGTGTTTATGTGTTCAGTGATTTTTTAGTCTTTTAGGTCCACATGTCTGCTAGACCCAAGACTGGGACTTTACATTTGACCCCACCCACAAACCATGTGGACCTGATACTGGTTCAGGTAGGTAGGTCCTTAGTCTGTTGATACAACTACAGCTACATCACATGTCAATAAACACCATCACCTTCTGACAGCCCCTGCTGAGAGCTGACAGCCTCTAAAATGGCTTCCACAGGGTGTGTTGCAGAAGCTCAGGTGTAGTTCCTTACAGCTGCTGGTGAAGGCTGATGGAGATGTCCAGTGGACAGCTGGCTGCAAATGCTTTTTTTTGTTATTGGAATCCTGAGAACAGATGATTATGTACAATACTTAATGAAATAGAGCGGAGGAGTGGTTGTAATTAATGTCCAGACACTGTCATTATTTAGCTGCGTTTATCCAGGAGATGGGACAGCAGCCCTGGTTGCCAGGTCCGAAGTTCTCAGCGGGTCTTTCTGTAGAAAACAATAGCTGCCACCAATGCTACTGATGCTACTATGGTTAGAGTCCTCCAGCGTGAAATACCACGGATCACCCCCTCCTACAAAGATCAAGACAGTAAGATTAAGAGCTTTGGATCTTGACAAGTCCATACATAAGACCATTACGCCGTTTGGAAAGGGTTAATGCCTAAAAAAAAAGGTGTCCATTGTCAGGAATTAAGTGTCCACTGTGAAGGGCGTAAACCCGCTTATACAATGGTCCCTTTGACCTCTTCTTAAGAGTCCATCGTGTTTTTTTTAATCCTCCGTGTCCTCCTTGGCTACTAGCAACTGCGTGGAGGAGAGGTGGGGGGGCGATCACGGAAGGCTTGTATCAGTGCTGTTGTCAATACTTTGAATTCCTCATGGAGAAGACAGATACTACGCACTATAGCTTAACGTTTTTTTTAAACATACCCTGTGTCCCTGGTTGCCTGAGGGTTTGACTAATACCTACAACAATCATTCCCATCCCATAAGGTTCTAATGCAATGCAAATGTTCACTGTTCCAGTAAATAGGATGGTCCTAAGAAACCAGGGATATTTATAGTCCACTCAGCTCAGAGAAGCCTTAAGCTTGGACAGTAACGAGCCAGAAAGCCAACACTATGCTAGCATTACATTGCACACAGTTGACCATCAGTAAATGTATTACCAGGCCCGGCCCTAAAACAATGGTGCCCTAGGCAATGATTTAGGTGGCGCCCCCTTGCCATCACTGTACAGTAAACTGATGTTAAAACTAAAAGATACGCTCGCTATTAGTGATTAGCCATCGATGTCTGCTACGGATGAATGATATTTCAATCATTGTCGGAACAGCCAAAATATTAATCATTATCATCATCACCTTTTACCTGTAACATTACTCTGTACTGTCACGGGTTCCTCTTCTACTTTTCTTTTTTTCCTCCCCGGCACCAGGACAGTTTAGGAGCTTTGACATTATGAGAATTTAGATGAGGTAAAAGAAGTCGGCTCGTGTGTAATTAATGGTGACGTTATATTAAGGTGACAAGATTTATCAGACAAAAGCGGGGACATTGTCAGCTCAGAAGCGTATTTACCCAAAAAAGTAAGTTTTTATTTTTGTAAAACTTAAAACGGGGACATAGAACACCTAGAGCTGTTCTCATTAGGGGACTGAGCCCCCCCCCCCCCCCCCAAAGGTCATCATCCTAGACACCCCTGCCTGCTCGTGTCCTACTCCACGCCACTACACCTCAAGATATGAAAGTCCTAATAGTGAAGAGAAAAACAAGCCATCCTTATATTCAAGATAAAAAGGTCTAATATTTCAAGATAAGAGCCTAATAGTTCAAGCTAGCAAGTCCGTATAGTCAAGATAAAAACCATCCTTTACTCAAGATTAAAAAGTCCGAATATTTCAAGGATAAAAATCATAATATGCAAAGATAGATACGTCTTACTATTCAAAATATAACAAGTCCTAATAGTCATAATATTGAAGATAGAAAGTCTATATTTCAAGAAGAAAGTCCTTATAGTCCTAATATTTCAAGATAGAAAAGGTCTCAATATTTCATAATGTTGTAATGGTACTGAAATATGACGCTTTGCTTAGTCAAGGCTTTTTTTGTTCTGGAAACAGCTCCATTGAGAATCGATCCAATAAAAACTATGAGGAATTATTTTCCTTTGAAATTGATGCAGTAGCTATTAAACGAGAGCGCTGAGTTTAAGTAATGGGATAATGTACAGCTGGTATTTACTTTCCTAAAAGTGCTTGTTTGCTGCTAACAGACTCAGATAATATTCAGTGTCTGGACAACATCGATGGGAAGGATTCTAAGGAGGTCGGAACCCTTTCTGGGAAGATATAGATCCTTTTTAAAACATAAAGTCCGCGAAATTGCGTTGATAAACGCACCCGACTCCATGTAAATAAACCAAGTGATTGTAAACATCGTAAAATACGGCTTCTAAACATCTCTGAGCACCGCGCGATCTGGCTGTCTGGAAGCCGTGTGGGTGTTGCGATTATCGGCTACGTTTTTTCGTCATACAATTCGGGTCTTTCCAGTCACAGTGAAAACCGGGGACATTTCCGGGGACAGATACAGGCGGGGACAGGTAGCCAAAATAAGGGACTGTCCCCGGAAACCGGGGACGTTGGTCACCTACGTTACAAGGTACAGCACAAGCCGGGCGCCCCTGGTGTGTTTTTGCGCCCTTGCATTGCTATATGCCAAGCCACAGGCCGGCACTGAATTTGACAGTGTATTTTAAACAACCAGACAGCGAGCTATTAACAAGGTCATGTGTCCCAGATCATTGTAAAAGATCTTTACAAACAAAGATCGACAATATGCACTGTTGGCTGAAGCCTGACGGAGCTAAGAGGGTGGGAGATGATCGGTGTGGAAAACACAGTCAGTCAGAGACTTCTGAAGCGTGTGTGGTTAGCGCCTCCTGTGTGGTAACAGGGGACGCAGGGCATCAAAGTTGGAGCACTTTTTTGTGTTTGGAAATTAAACAAGTCACTTAGTAATCATTGGAATGAGCGCATGGCATTCGAACGGTAAACATGTCAATTTACGCGGACTGTGTTAGTAGGTGTCCTAGTACACTGTTTATTATGGACACCCTGCAGCCTGGTATAAAAAAGGAATATAGCACGGAACTAACAGATTCATGGGGACAGGGATCCTGTCTATGTTTTAATTGTATCCTGTTTTATACTAATTATACTTGGCGACTTTATTATGCTCGTCGGTTATACATTCAATATAGCTTTATAAATAAATTTACTTGGACTACACCCAGCCTCCCTGAACAAGCCAGCCGTAGTTTAGCGCAGGCTCTTTGATGATGCAGAACCAGCTGATGATTGTTTGGATGGTTCTAGACAGGTGAGTTCTCGCCTTAAAACCGAAAACCAAAAGACGGGGGGAAGCAAATTAATTTCACAGGAATGCAAATTTCAGAAGAGAAAACAAACACAGCATGAGAAGCAATGCTCTGTGTGGGGGATATACTGTATGGTTGTTACCGTGAGTATGAGTCTGTGGGCCAGATGGAAGAGAGCCACCACATGACGACCCAGTGATGCCATCAGCAGATGTCCTTGCTAATTCAGAGATGTTCGAGCACATGCCGGAACGTGGTTGGATCAGAATGAGAGGAAAGAATATGGACAGATTCAATGTTTTGTGTTTGCTTAAACTCATTGTAGAAAATGTGGTGCAAAATGCAGTTAATCTTTATTCAGATGATGTTCCGGCCTGCGCAGGTTTTCTCAAAAGACCAACAAGCACAGTACGAACCGGCACTGATCTGGCAATAGGCACATCTAGTCAAACCTCTGTTGGTGATTGACTATACACACCGTTAGCATACGCTCATTTGCACATTTGTGACGTCATTACACAATCATTTGCATAAAGCTTATTCAATACAAGAATTTATTTTACCTTATAATTATTACCTAGGTAGCTTGTCTTTAAAGTAAAAAAAGAAATTCTACAAAGGAAGGTAAAAAGATCAATAAAGAATTCTCAAA
>NW_022605579.1:1357657-1357780 GCF_008692095.1 Etheostoma spectabile | reverse complement strand
TTGCTCAGAACCAGGCCAGCTCAGCTGCATCTTTCTCCTGGCACCGGCCCCCGCACCCTGTCCCTTTTTCCCCTTTCTACCTGCCTACGGACACGAGGAGGGGACGACATGCTCCTCTGCTCC
>NW_022605579.1:1356945-1357633 GCF_008692095.1 Etheostoma spectabile | reverse complement strand
TGACCGTTTTGGTGGCCAGAGGAGAGAAATAACTTGCTTGCTTGCTGGACAATACTGGCGACTATTTTTTTACAGAAAGTCAGTGTCTTTTCTACAGAAAGTTGCCAGATTTCTTGCTAGTCGCTTTTGTGAAAGAAGTCACAAAGGGTGTCTGAAAAGTTGCTAAACTTGCAGCAAAATTGCTAAGTTGGCAACACTGTACAGACACTGTGTGAAGGGAGGGGAGGGGAGGGGCTGTGCGTGTGTGTGTAGAGTGACAGAGAGACTGAAGAGAGCAGGGAAAGTAAATGCAGCTGAACGAATGTGTGTTTTAAGCAGCGTTAATAATCATCATCATAAATATAATAATAATAATAATAATAATGAAACGCAATGTGTGTGCAGTGTTCTGAGGCACTTTTTTGACCAACTCTGGGAGTCTTTTTCTGCAGAAGGTTGGCCGTCTGGGTGGTGTGTCAGGACTTTTTTTCTATCTGTGTTTGTGTACTTGGTCACCTGCAGACTGTCATGTGAATAGTATGTTCCACATTGTCATGTTACATGTTGTTTAAGGGCAAATGAAAACTCAAAAACAAATGCATTACTCAGTCAAGCAAACAAAGGTTTGACTATAATTACAAACATTCATCTTTCATGATATGCAATCAAAACGATTAAAGGCGGACCACATTAGCTAGGTGTATTCTTT